>NC_056728.1:310381554-310651554 GCF_019279795.1 Protopterus annectens
TGAAAGGCAGATCATGCTTCCTGAACCCAATCAAGTTCTTTGAGGCAGTCACCAAAGCCGTAGACGAGGGTAATGTAGTTCACACATCTTATCTTGACATCACCAGGGCTTTCGACACCATCCTCCATTCTAGAATTATAGCTAAACTCAAACTAGGTATAAATCTCTACATCACAAGATGGGTTGCCCAACTGGCTCACTGACAGAACCCACACTGTAAAAGTTGCAGACTCCAAATCTGACTTCAAACCAGTGACAAGTTGAGTACCACAGGGTTCAGCCCTGGGACCTCTCCTGTTGGCTTGTACTTCAGAGAAGTAGATACCAAAAACAGAAGGCCATTGGCTAGCGAAGTTTGCAGATGGCTGCAAGCTAGGAGCCAGAGTCCCTAAGTGATGTGGACGTCCTACAGAAGGACCTCACTAAGACAGATTCCTGGTGTCAGAGGCATGGCCTCAAGCTCAATGCCAAAAAGTGCATGGTCATACCCTTTGGTAAAAACTCTACCCATGAACTACCACATAGGCGGCAGTCTACTTAACGCCAAATGTGAGATCTTTGGTCCCAGGTGGACAGTAGTCTCCTTTGATCACATTGCCACAGTAGGTGTGCCACGTAGAAGGATTTCCTGACTAATCACAAAAGGGTTCTCCTCCAGGAAAAGGTCATTGATCCCCTCTTCTTGACTCTCATTAGACCTGTTTGAGTACAACACCCCTTTTGGAATGCACCTCACAAGACATCTGCAGCAGCTGCAAAGGCCATAGAAGTACCTCACAGAAGATTACTGGCCTCCAAATAGATGCCCTACACTGACAGTCTCAAACTCCAGCTTTACTCCGTAGCATATCGCCTACTCAGAGGTGATCTTTGCCTAACATAAAAAGCTATGTCAAACCCAGAACTGGACATGCTACACATAAAGAAATCAGTCCATCTGAGCTACAAGCTCTAGGGACCTAAACCTTGTCACCACAATAAACAGGACATGCTGGAGGGATAGATTACTGTCCCAGAGACTTCCCAAACTCTGGAACAAGCTACCAGTCTGTCGAGCAATGTTCCTTATTAGCACTCAAGAAAAATCTTTAAGTGCATGAGAAATGAGATCACTTCTGTGACTACTCGACAGGGGCATAGGAAATGGCTTTCTTGGGTGGCGTAAGCCGGGGAACCTTGTTGGCTAGACTTACTTAGGCCCTTTGGCCGATAGCCTAGTACCTATCTGAACCTATGGATGCAGATCCTTAAGAATAACAGCCAGACAGGATATTACATTCATAAAGTAGCTCTTGAACTACTTTATCCTAAGAGAACAGGAGAATGGTGAAAGATTTTGCCAATTGACTGCAATTAGGGGTACAAAAATGGGCAAGAAGGGATTGGTATTTACTGGAGAAAAGTGGTAAAGTAACTATGTTTTTGTGAGTAAATAGTGAGGGAAAGGTAGAGTGGGAAGAAGCCAAGAAAACACTTGGACTGCAGGCTAGAGATTGATTATAGGGTAGAGAAATGGATAGGGGAGTCCTAACTGAAAGACCTGCTCTAGTAGAGTTTTAATTTAATCTAGAAGCTGTAGTTAAATGGATAATTGAGGCATAAAAAATACTGCATGATAACTGGGAATCTATCTAGCAAGGTTAGAAAGATTGAGTGGCTAAGCAATTTGCAAGCAAACAATTGAAGGACACTTATATGGCTCCAAATGTGTAACTTAAGTCGAAGATTTGGAATCCTTGCTTGGAAGTTTCTGCATAGATTTTTTTTTTATACCTCAGTCCATATAATTTTTCTTCAGGTAGCTGGCAAGTGATGTGATGGGGAAGACTTGGGCATATGTGTTGGTAGACTTTAAAATTTATTGCAGAGTACCCTGTCAAATATTGTGAGCAAATGTGTGTAACTAGGGAAACAATTTTGTTTGAGCTGGAATATAGGAGATGAATTGCCTAAACATATTAAGGACTTTGCTTTTTTGTCAGCCACCGGAATTAAAAACTGTTACTTAGAAAATGGACATCAGTGTAAATCAACTGTATTTGAAGTATTGAATATTGTAACAGGAGTAGAACTGGGGGTGGGATCTTTTTAAAAAGGGTAGAAGAAAGTTACATAGAAAAATTGAAATTGTTTTGAACAGTACATGGAGAATAATGGAGTAGTGAGGTGTAAGGAAGGCAGAAATCTATCAATTTATGTAATGTATATTCAGAATGTGGTGTAGAATGTCTGCAGATGGGAATGTTAAGATTTGTTTTCTTCTGTACAAGTGTTTGCCAGTTTTAAGTGATAATTCAATAAAGGTTAGACAACTGCAGCCAGGTAAGGTTGGGCTAAGCCTTTGTGATTGGTTCTGTGCCTCACTGGTCTGGGGGGACTAGTCCCAGCATATTGCTGAATGAATACTCAAAAGATAAGTATGAGGCTTGGTCTAATTCTGGGGCACTTCACTTCTGAGGATTAGGTACTCTTGCGTCACCTGTGTATCTTGCGCCTTGCTTGTAGGACACAACGTTTGTGCCTGGAGGATGTAACTGCTTCTGTTTACCAACCAGATAGGCTTTCCTCAGCAGTATATCTCAGGAGTAAAGAATACTGAAATAGTGAAGTGGGGCATCCACCATGCACAACTATCTTTCTCTGTTCATGGTTTTGACAAACTCTGTCTAATCTTCCCTCACCTTGTAGAATCCCACTAGGTACAAATTTCTTTTCCTTGCCTTACTGTGGTGTCTGTGTTCTGCATAGAGATGGCCAAGCCAGCATCTGCTTAAGCCAAGTTCTAGCCTGAATGTAAGCACAGCTTGTGTTCAGCAAATGAGTAAGCTGAGGCACCGTTTGATTAGACCAGACCTACAGGCTGCAAGGTACTGTTTGGTCTGGATGCATCAACTCTGCACTGGAATTTGCTAAAAGTGCTGGGGGTGTTAGAAACCCTGCAATAGAAGGATATAAATGGAATGGAGATCTAGCTTTTTTTTTTTTTTTTTTTTTTTTTTTTTTTTTTTAGTGACAGTGATACGAAGGCTGAAAAAAACGTTTGGAGCACATTCAAATTTACCCTATCTATTCACTTTTACTGATTGTCTGCTCTGAAGAGAATGGGTTGGAGCTACTAATTTGTCTTTTTGTTGAAGCAATGCTTTTGAGGAACCAGCAAATACTAGTAAGCTGCAAGTCTGTCAAGTCATGGGATTGCTTGTTTTTTATGCCCAATTTGGTCTGCACGTGAGGTATGCACTTAGAAAAGAGTGACGTTTACTCAGTTTTTTAAATGATCTGCAGATGGCAGTGGTGTGTTGTGTTGTTTTTTTTTGTATTTGCAACAGGGACTGCTGCTTGTTGTGTTCTTGAATTTTTGTTAGCGCAAGGGATTGATTTGGTCCTCCAAGATTAGAGCATTTACAAAAATATTTTAAGATCCCAGGCAATAATGCTGTAGTTGCGTTTGGAAAAACAGATCCATTCCATTTTATTATAGAAAGTTAATACTTGTATGCTGTTATCTTGTTGCCATTTTTATCTGTAAAAACAAGACGTAAAATCAGTAATCATTGTAAATTGACCTAATTTTGTCAAATTTCTCATTTTATCATGTTTCCTGTAAACAGTTCTCAACGGAAGATACTTGAGGATTATTTAGTTAATGGTGCCAGGTATTAAAAGTTAATTATTCACAAGTTTCAGCTTTCCAGAAATGTGCATACGGTCAATGATTTTGCCCTGACCTGTATTTTATTTTTGTATAAATAAAGATTAGTTAATGCCAGACATTAGAATCATGCTTGTTCAGAAAATGCATGTTGTAAAATCTCTGTTGTTTAAGTAGAGTAATATATTCACTTATTTGGGCCTTAGTGCCCCCCCCCCCCCCCCACAAACGTTATTTTTGGCTTTGTCCAGAATTCTTGCGCAGTTAAAGGGTATAATTGTACAGAAAGTAAATCGGAGTAATTAAAATTGTTCCTGATTTTTTGGCTTTCTCCATTATTTTGGTTTTGTTCCTGACTGTTAAGTAATGAAGTTTAATATGAAACTGCTGTTTGTTGCAGCCACCGACTGAGATTATTTTAGAAGCAAGAGAATGTTTGTTGACCTAAAAGGAGGAATAAACAAATATAAAAGTAATTTGCTTGTTAGTAAATGCTTCCTGACTGCTGCTAATTGCAGAAATGAAGATGCATTTACTAAGGCTAATGGGAAAGCCTGTGTTTTTTAAAGAAAAGTAGAGCCACAGCAGAGTCTATAGTAATATTTTAAAGAAACGTGTATGCTATTACATTACTAGAAAGCATTCCTGCATCAGCTGATTCAGTATGCAAATTGGACACCTAAGACAAGATTGCATCTTTGTACCAGTGCACCTTGTCTGTGTCACTCATCTGTTAACCAGATGAGCTCAGTGATCAAATTGTCCTTTTCCGTAGGCAACCCAGGAGCACTGTCTGGTTAAGTGACTTGCATACCTACACAGTAGGTAGGTGAAGGTGGAAAGAATTGAACCCTGTTCCTTAGCCACAGGAAGCAACACATTAACAGCTGAGAGTTTAAGACCTCTGCACCAACTGCATTCACTGGAGCATACATCAACACGAGTGTTCTAATCTTAGAAAATCAGAACATTCCTGGTTACATTTTTGACCAAAGATAGCTATAAATTTAGACAGTATTGTGGCACACTGTCATAGGATCATATATTAGGCTATCGACCTGGAGGTAATTTTAAGCCAAGTCATTTCATCCAGGTGTAATACTATAGAATTGCTAATCAATACCCAAGACTGCATTTAGTGATGACTGCCCTTGTCCAGGAGGGTTGTGGGCACAATCTGGTAAGAATTTCCTGTGCCCCATCCACACTCCTCCAGATTCCTCTTGAACAGTTTCAGAGGTGCTCTCTCACATGAATTGATAGCCTATTCCAAAGATGTGGCAGTCTACGAGTATGCCCCTCCAGCATGTCCCATGCAAGTCTCAGACAATATTTATGTCCCTTGAACAGGTAGCCCTAGTCCCCATTTGATTTACATATATGCAGCAAGTTCATCAGGTTTGGGTTTTGGATTGCTTTGTAGGCCAGGTATAAGTCTCCCCTAAGAAGTCTGCATAATATGGAATATAGTGACAGGGACTTCAGTTTCTGTGTAAGGCACATGCTGGAGCTCCTTTATCTTTGTTAGAAACCTCTTGAGGTCTTTCCAGTTGCTGCAGGTGCTTAGTATGGTACATGCCAAATGGGGGTGTTTTACTCTCTGGGCCGGGATAAGTGCAGAGTATAGAGGGGTTATAACCTCTTCTTTTTTTTTTTTTTTTTTTTGTTCTCAAGGTGATGCCTTTACTAATAGTGTGCTACATAGGCTTTCCTTACTGCAGTAGACGCATGGTGGTCCAAGTCAAGGTTGTAGTCAACTTGATCCCAGATTCCTTACTACTTAGTGGGTACTTGGGGTATTGTTGATTTGATAGTGTGAGGGGACATTGTTTGTAGCAAAGAGAATGGTTATGCATTTCTTTGCATTCAATTTTGAGACTGTGACTAATACAGCAGTCATTGGTCTGTGAGACCCTCCTGGAGTACACTGATATTTGGGGATTTAATAATTGGACCTAGTTTGTAGGCTGCAACATTGGTCAGCCATAACCCCTAGTTTTGACCTGAACATCTGAGAAGTACATACCAAACTGTAGGGGGACCAGCGCAGACTCCTGTGGCACCCCACGGGTAACATTTCTGCTGTGTTGATGTGGAGTCGCCCACTTTGGGTCCGGTTTGAGAGCCAGATGGCAACTAATCTTACAGTGAAGGGGTTTGCATTGTTTGCCAAGTTTATTTGTAATGCCTGGATGTGGGATTGTCAAACCTTTAACAAGTAGAGGTATGTTGTGTCCACAGATTTGCCCTCCACAATGAATGTGGTCACATTTTCAAAGAAACCCACCAGATTTAACCGGCAGGATCTGCCCTTGACAAAGCCGAATTGGGTAGTATCCAGGGTTTGGCGGTCACCTATGTCTCTAAGGGCCATAATGTGTTCTGTGGCCTTACAGATGAGGCTGTTCAGGCTTATGGGTCTATAATTCCCCAGGTCTGTTGCTAGGCCACCTTTGTGGTGAGGAATAACTGCTGTTCTCCATTCCGCAGGAACAAAGCCTGTGGTTAGGCTATGATTGAAAAGAATACTTGGTGATGCTAGTTCATGTTTTAGCCTGTTTAAAAGACAACCTGAGATGTCTGGTCCCATAGAGGCTGTGCTATGTAGAGTGGGGGGGTGGGGGTTTGGGGGACGATTTGTGTTTAAGTTAGGAGCAGATAAGGAAGTGAAATTTTTGCCAAACCTATCCGCCAGTAGGTTTGCTATCGCTGTAGGGTTAGTGTGCGAGATACCATTGGCCACTAGTTCTGCACATGCCTGGGTCCTACATTTTTAGGCTATGTACATAGCTGTAAAGGGCCTTATGGTTATCCCTGGCTGTACTTGCCAAGTTTCTCTCAAAGGAGCCCTTGGAGAATTTGACAAATTCTTATTTGCCTATTGAGGCTGAGGAGGGTGCTCTTCCATTGTTAGGGCCTTGCCTTTATTTTCTTGGACAGCAACTTTTTGCATTTATTGTAAAGTTTGCTGGATGTTTACCATGACAGCTTGCCTTTACTTGGGGCTCTGGCTTTGATTCTTTCTTGTATAGCCGTATTTATACAATTATGCAAGTGATTGTATGGGGCTTTAGTGTAAGCTTCGGCGTAGTTACCACTTCCAGCTGTGGGTGGGGCTTGGCATGCATTTATACCCTTCACCTAGGATGATATAGTTTGCCTTGGTTTAGTCTGATTTCACCCTTTGAGTTCTGGTGTTAGTGCCTGCTCGAAGGTGAATGATTTGTGGTCCGTTTTAACCAACTAGGGTCTGACAGTTACAGCAGTGCATCTGTTTGATATGTTGAGAAGTAGATCTAGAATGTTTCTTCCTTCTGCTGGTGTATGGACAATTTGTTCCAGGGCATTTGAATTAGTCAAGGAACTTTTGCACTAGCAAGTTAGGGCTAGCGTAGGTTTCCCAGTTAATGGTTGGGGTAATTAAAATCCTCCAAAATCAGTGTGTTCGGTAAAATTTGGATTGTCTTCAGTTTGGTCAAGTAGGCTTTGTGGGTGTTGTGGCCCATGGAGGGGGGTTTATAACTGGCTATGACTTGAATTGGGATCTTATTCGCAGTGACCTGGACCAACTCTATGGAGTTGTCCAGTCTAGATAGGAGATGATTTTATCTCTAATTGAAACAAAGCAGTCTCTGGTTTCTACACTCTCATTTTGTGGCTTAAAGTGTTGAAGGCATTTTAGCCTTGCAAGGCCGGGTACTCTGAGGCCTTGAACAATGTTTCTGATTGGACAGACATCTACATCGTCTAGTGGGAGAAGTGCTTTCAGGGAGTGCAGGTTTTGGTTTAGGCTCCCTAGCATTGAGCACCACTACCCTTATTTTGTTCTGATTGGTTAATTTAATGTCTAATGTTGGAGTCCTTGCCTAAAAGCAATATGGGGGGGCAAGAGCCTTTGCCAGCAGATGAATGTGTAGAAGTGCCAGGTGTAAACCATTTCTGGAAATGTAGCGAGGTTTGACCACTGCTTCCCAGGCTGACAGGAATTGAATCCCCTTTGACACCAAAAACTAAGCCAGTTTGAAATCTTTTTTTTTTTTTTTTTGTTTACTGTAGCATCATTCTAGGTGAGGGTAGTATGTTCGAGGCTAGGGACATCCTTGCCTGGGGCATGTACTTTGAGCTCAACCATGTCTCTTCATATAGTCCAGTGAGGTACTCAGGTCATTCACACAACATGGATCTGTGGTAGTCATAATGGTACTTGTTGCTGAGAGACCAGAGTGCATGTGTGATCTGACTAATCTGGCACTGGACAGGCCGCTGACCATGACTTTCTTTGTGCCTGGTGAGTGAGACATCCGTGCGTCTTGCCATGGAGTCTCCAGTGACGAGAACATTTGTTTTTTTGTTGCACCTTACTGGCTTGGTGGGTGAGAGACTGTTAGTCATGGGGATTTGTCTGCTCCATGTATTACTTAGCAGGTTTATATACACAGTGCATGGTGCACCATTATGCTCCAGTATCTTAAATGATGACCTAGGTCAGAGGTACTATAGCTAGAGACCTGCCCTTAATGTTTGGCTGTTAAGATCCTGTCTGGTGTTATAGTAAAATGATCCAGGGTGTTTAATATTTAGTGTGAGAGCAGCAGAACATGAAACTGGTTAATTCAACTGTTTGTCTTTCACACACAACATTTTTGGAAACCAGTTGCTTCCCTTGAAGGAATATGTAAAGAAGTAAAATGGCTACCCACTGCATTACCAGTTTTCAAAGCTGGTACAACACTTTCCTGTTTTTTTTTTTTTTAATTTAATGTTTCTGTAGCTAAGTAATGTGTGGAGCAGACAAATCTCCATGCACTACAAAACTGTGATCAGATCTCTAAGTGGTAACTTGTAGGCTGTGCATTTCACTGTGTGCAGAAACCGTAGCATGCAATCTTAGTGAACCTCTAATCCTCTCTTGGCAGCTCTCTAGCTTCATGATCAAGTCCAGACATCACCTACAACTGTTGCCTAAGAGCTACCAGAGCACCTTCCATATGTTTTCCATCCTCCTCATAGTTTACTTCATTCATGAGGCTGAAGTTTAGCATCAGCAGTGTGCACCTTACTTTCTGTTCCTTGTTTTAAACATCTTTAAGTCTGAAACCAGTAAATTGTCTAATCACTTTACTCAGGTGGCTTAAAAGAGTAGCCAGTTTTGTGAAGCACCTGAGATGTGTGGTCTAAACACTTTTGCATTGTGTTGGTTTCCTTTGGGAGTTTCAAGGCATTTCACCTTTTGGATTGGTGAGTTGTGAAGGAAAGCACATCTCCCAAGTTCTTAGTGTAAGAAGTCTGGACAAAGCCTAAAATAATGGGGGGGGGGGGGGTGTCCCGAAAATAGGGACATTTTAAATATTGCTCCTTTTAAATGTAACAAGTTGCTAAAAAAAGAATTTCTCTTGGCATGCATTTTCTAAACACTAAAGTCTGAAATGTCATTTAGTGACTTCAGAGATTAGTGATTTGCAAGAACCACAAGATGTTCTTCGTCTTCCATTGCTGCAGTCCTGACTATTGGGTATAGTCCGCGTCCAGTCGGCCCGAATACCAGAGTATAAGGCTGACGTCGGTCAGGGCGCATTAGACTGACGTCAGTACGTCAGGGTACTAATGCGCATGACCGACGTCATATCCTCAGTCTTTTTTGCCGCATGGTCCGATGCAGAAGCAGTTTTGCGAGTGCAGGTTGGCGTACTGAAATATTTCCCGGAGTTTCAGACCGAAACAGAGTTGGCTAAGTACCCCGTTGGGGAACATTTTGGTTTTTCTTGCCTCAGTATTTTACCGGATGTCAGAAAAAGTGAATAACTGTATTTCTTGTGGGAAACAGATACCGCATAGGGATTATCATACCTTGTGTATACCTTGCTTAGGGCCTGAGCACGACGTTGTTGGTTGCCGCTCTTGTGCTAGGTTTAACAAACGCACTATTAAGAGGAGGTTAGACTGTGCCAGGTTAGTGTTTGGGAAACATTGTAATTATAAAATGCCGCCGGATGCTCCGCGCCGCTTCCTCCAAGAAGCGCAAGGATAAAACAGTGAAGCCTAGGGTTGAGGAACCGCAGTCCCGGACGCCGGTTCTTTAGAAGGCTCAGTGGAGCCGGAGGTTTTGCCAGGAGTTTCCATGGAGTCCCAGGCAGAAACTATACTCTTACAGGATGTGCCTTCTCAGGAGGTAGGCCAGGCTGAGAGGCTTCTCAGGTGACTGTTCTTCCCTCTCTTCCCAAGGTAGTTAGAGCCTCTCCTTCTGTTGCCAAAACTTCTTTAAGAGGTAGGCCTAGTTCAGCTTTAGTGGGGGCTTCTCCTAGCATTTCGGGTTCTGTACCTAAGAAACATATGCTTAAAATGGCAGAAGATTTGATTACTATGATTAGGGGTTCTATGCCCCCGCCTGATAAGAGGCCTAGGGTGGAACCGGAGTTTGATAGTTTTGAACAGTGTTCTGAGGCTTCAGAATCTTCTGTGGAAGAGATGCAGGAGTATCCCACTTATTCCGATTCTGATGTGGATGATTCCACTCCTACAGCTTCTCCGCCTGAGGATTTCTCATTTTCAGAGACTTTGCATTCCATGAGGGAGCACTTTAAATGGGAAGGCCAGGATTACTCTGATTCCAGGAAAAGGCTTAGGGAGTTCTTGTTTTTACCCCAGCATAGGCCTTTAGCTATTCCTCCTGTGTTGAATGTGGTGGAAGATGTTTTTGCAGAGGCTTCCCTGAACCCTGATTCTTTGCCTCCTGCTCCTGTTAAGCCTGATAGGTATTATAGGGTGCCCGAAGCTCATAAATATTTGTTTAAGAGTCCTAGGGCGGACCCAGAAACTATTTCTCAAGGGCCTAAGGGTGTAAAGGCCTCTGTGGTTAAAAATCCTGTTCCCACTGATAGAGGCAAGGGCTTTAAATAGGTGGGGAAAGAAGGTGTATACTTCTTCCACTCTAGCCATGAGAGCTTTGAATTGTCAGTTTCACATGCTAAAATATCAGAATTACCTCCTTTCACAATTGAAATCTAAGGTGGATGCTTTGGCGGAAGGTATTGAGTGTAAAGAGTTGCTGGATTTGGTTCATGTGTCTGAACAAGTGGGTAAGCATTCTTTGCAATGTGGTTTTGATGCTGTACAGGCCTCCTCGAGGGTGGCTGCTACCAGTTCTGTTCTTCGCAGGCATGCCTGGTTGAAGGATCAGAATTTAGCTGAGCATGTTAAGACAAGGATTTTGGATGCTCCTTTACAGTCTGATGTGTTGTTTGGATCGCCTGTGGAAGCAGTTTTAAAGAAAATGGAGGACAAAGCTAAGTCTATGCAAACTGTTAAAGATTTTTGCAGGTGCAGCCACCAAGTTTAGTAGAAATTGGCCTGCTAAGGGGTGGACATATCCTGCTTATGATTCTCAGTCTAGGGGTAGGTCTAGACGTGGTAGGGGCAGGGCTCAAGGTTCTTTTAGGCCTAGAACAGGAGTTCACCTGCTCAGACTTCTGGTGAGGGCAGGGGTCAGTCCTTTCGTAAACAGACCCAATGACCTGTCTTTTCAGCTGCCAGCAGATTCACGTTTGGCAGCTCCTTTGGGAGGAAGACTGTCTCTTTTCAAAGAAAATTGGGATTTAATTACTCAAGACAAATGGGTGTTGGATATCATTCACCACGGTTACAGATTTTATTTCCATACAATGCCTCCTTTCAAAGGCATGCCAGACGTTCCTCCTCCACAAAGAAAAGAGGCTCACAAGCAAGTTTCTCAGTTACTTCACATAGGGGCCATTCAGCCAGTCCCTGTATCAGAAAGGGGCCTAGGATTTTATTCTCGCCTGTTCCTTGTACCAAAGAAGGGAAACACGTGGAGACCAATTTTGGATTTATCTCTCCTCAACACTTATCTGGACATTCCCAAGTTCAAGATGTTGACGTTACAACAGCTTTTACCTCTGCTGGGCAAAAATCACTGGATGGTAACTTTAGATCTCAAAGAAGCTTACCTTCATGTGCCTATAAGGCTAAGTTGCAGGAAGTATCTGCGGTTTCGAGCTGGAAATTCTCATTATCAGTTCTCTGCATTGCCCTTTGGCTTACCTACTGCGCCCAGAGTGTTCACAAAGGTTCTGGCTCCAGTAATAGCTTACTTCAGGCTTCAAGGAATTCAAATCTATCCTTACTTGGACGACTGCCTGATTCTGGCTCAAGAAAAGGAAGTTCTTCTACAGCACCTGGAATATGTTATTGCAGTGCTAAGATGCCTAGGGTATTCTGTGAACGAAATAAAGTCCAGTCTAGTACCCTCTCAAGACATGTGCTTTCTGGGTGTGAGACTGAATACAGCAGCCCAGATGGCCTTTTTAACCCCGGACAAACAAGAGTCTGTCACTTTACTTCCATCAACTATCTCATCAGTCCGTGCTGACTGCAAGGACAGTCCTTCAAGCATTAGGGTTCATGGCATCTTGTATTCTGGTGCTTCCCAATGCCAAACTGCATATGAGGAAGTTACAATGGTATCTCAAAAATGTATGGACACAGCACTGCCAGGATTTGGACACTGTCATTCCAATAATACCTTGCCTTCAAAAAGAATTCTTGTGGTGGGCTCAGGAATGTCACCTAAACAAGGGACTGTCTGTGACCCGGCCAGAGGCAAGTCAAATCTTAACGACAGATGCCTCGGACATTGCTTGGGGAGCTCATCTAAATGGAAAGTGGATACAAGACAAGTGGCCTGCCAGACTACAGCATCTACATATCAACATGAAGGAGATGTTAGCAGTCCAGTTTGCATTAATGGCTTTCAAGGAGTTACTTCTTCCAGGGCAGGTGTTGATTCTAACAGACAACACAACTGTCATGTGGTACATCAACAAGCAAGGGAGAACACATTCTTATCCTCTATGCAGGCAAGCAATGATTTTATGGGAGACTGCGCTAAGCCTGCAACTAACTCTTCAGGCAAGGTTTCTGCCAGGAGCACAGAACTCCTTAGCAGATGTGTTAAGCAGACAAATCATGGATCCCCACGAGTGGAAACTGGATCTTCATGTATTTCAGAAACTGACAGTGTCATGGGGAACTCCAGACATAGATCTGTTCGCTTCTCCACTAAACCACCAGCTGCCAAAGTATTGCACAAAGGGGTTTCATCACACAGCTTGGAAAGTGGATGCTCTGTCTTTCAGTTGGAAAAACCTTCATGTGTATGCCTTTCCACCTCTACCTCTTCTTCCAAAGGTACTGTTAAAGGTCAGACAAGACAGGCCAAGGATGATTTTGATAGCTCCAGATTGGCCTCGGCAACACTGGTACCCTCTACTACGGAGTTTGGTAAAGAAGCCTCCATGGCCTTTACCTCTGATTCCTCATCTGTTATCTCAGAAGGACGGTCATCTGCTCAATGTCAAGCTACACTCTCTTCATCTAACAGCTTGGCATATTCTGTGTTGAAACACAGCAGGTCTCAACTTCCTCAACAAGTTTTAAATGTGATTATGGAAGCTAGACGACCTAGTACAAGGAAAGTGTATGCAGAAAAATGGAAGAGATTTTTATTTTGGAGTACAGCAAAGAATTTGGAGATTTCTGAGCCTAATTTGAGTGTGGCTCTTCAATATCTTACTGAATTATTGGACAAAGGTTTGTCCTTCTCTTCCATAAAGATTCATGCTGCAGCAATTTCAGCTCACTATGATTGTGACCCACCTATGTTTTCGCATCCTTTGTTCAAGCAGTTTCTTAGAGGGGCAAAGAATATAAGACCCCCACGTAGAGCTCCTACTCCTGCTTGGGATCTCAATTTTGTGTTGGAAAAACTTACTCTACAACCTTTTGAGCCTGCAGCTACTGCTGAATTGAAATACTTGTCATGGAAGACTGCTTTTCTGTTGGCTATTACTTCTGCAAGAAGGGTGTCTGAGTTGCAGGCCCTTATGGCAGTAGAGCCCTTTTTGATTTTCCATAAGGATAGGGTATCATTACGTACTAATCCTTCTTTTATGCCTAAGGTGGTTTCTAGTGTGGCTTTGAACCAAACTATTCATTTGCCTACGTTTTTTGCAGACCCTCAAAATAAAGGGGAAAAGATTTTGCACACTTTAGATGTACACAGGCAATTGCGTTATTATTTAAGCAGGACTAAGGATTTTAGGCAGTCTCAGCAGTTGTTTGTTTCTTTTGCTTTGAGTTCTCAGGGCAAGCCTGTGTCAAAACAAACTATTTCTAGGTGGATTGGCTTTTGCATTGCATTTTGTTATTCCCATCATGGCAAGGAGATTCCAGCTGGGATTAGGCCTCATTCCACTAGGGCTACTGCCACTTCAACAGCATTTCTAAGGGGGGTGGCAACTAAGGATATTTTGGAAGCAGCTACTTAGAGTTCAGTGCATACTTTCTCTAAGCATTATCACCTTCCTATCTACTCTAAGTCTAGGGCTGGTTTTGCCACAGCTGTTTTGCAAGGCATGTTGTCAGCTCCTACTTCTTTATAATTTGCCAGCCTCCCTTACCTCTGCTTTGGGATTCTACCCAATAGTCAGGACTGCAGCAATGGAAGACGAAGAACATAGTACAGTTTTGTACCTACCATAAATGTAGATGTTCGAGGATTCCATTGCTGCAGTCCAATTTACCCTCCCTCCTTCCCCTCTGTATTTAGGGGTGGTTGTGTAGGTGAGTTTACATGTTTATATTTTTGTATATATTGTTGTATATCTTGTACATGTTTTTGGTGCAGGTTTTTTGGGACTTGTCTTTTTAGGGTCTTCTGACATCTGGGGCAAGAAAAGACTGAGGATATGACGTCGGTCATGCGCATTAGTACCCTGACGTACTGACGTCAGTCTAATGCGCCCTGACCGACGTCAGCCTTATACTCTGGTATTCGGGCCGACTGGACGCGGACTATACCCAATAGTCAGGACTGCAGCAATGGAATCCTCGAACATCTACATTTATGGTAGGTACAAAACTGTACTTTTTGAGGAGCAGAGCAAAAAATGAGCGAAAAATTCTGTGTAGTTGAATGGTATGAAGGAAAGCCATTCTCATTCTGTCTTAGCAGACGCAGAGATTTGAGCTACTTTCCTTGCTGAAATAGCAAACCTGTTCAATGGGCTTTACAGACTGGAGGCAGTTTAAGATTTCTGCTTCCATTAGTGTATTGCAATCCCTAATGTAAAGAAGATTAAGAAAGGGGTTTTTCAGGGTGGTTAATCTGTGGCACAAGTACACTTTATGACGTGCCTTGTCTGAAAAATCCCATCAGTATGCTGGTCTTGACATTTGAGTCTAATCCGTTCCAAATACTTTTCCTGAGTCTGTGGTTTTAGTATTTTTTATTAACAAATCAGGCTGTGATTTGCAACAACTAACCTCCATGTTGCAGAGCAATGAACTCTTCACTGCATCCCTTGTGACTTTGGTTTGAGTGATTGGTGGTGGAAGAACACGTGGTGGGCCAGGATGCTAATTAGCTGAGTTGACAGTTTGGCTCATCTGCAGTTGAGGGGGGGGGGGGAGGAGCACTTCCACTGCTGTGCACCTGCCAACTGGTGGAGGCGAATCAGGGTAAAGGCCATACCAGACAGGCTGCAGCACACTGTGGTGTAGCTGTGTGCCAGTGTTTAGCTGTCTGCTTTAATAAGTGATCATATATCAATGGGCAAATATTGCAGGCTCTGCTTAATTGGTTCATCTGGTTGATTTGTTTTTGTGGCGGAGCTGTTTTAAGAGAAGCTGTGAGCCCTGCCATGTAATGGCTTTATCCCCACCTTTCACTTTATTCTGCAGTCTTCAGTTGACAGGAAGAGAAATTTGAAGACTGGAAAGAGCAGTTTGGAAGCTTAATGATGACTGGCGCAAGGGAAGAAATGAATGCCTGAAGCACCTGAATGCAATTGTGATGGTGGTAGTTTAAGCATCTCCTTGCAGAGTGTAAGCTGTAAAGCGTTGCATGTTTAGTCTGAGCAAGTACTATTGTAGTTGGTAGATTTCCTACGCCACTGGTTTTATAGACATGGACTAAATGCTGGCATCTGTCACTGCTGACTAGGCCTCTTGTTCTTTCCAAAACTACTAGTTTGGGACATTGACCCTTTTTCTGGGTTATTGGCTGTGCACCAGCCTACAGGTTAAATGCTGTTGCACATCTAATTTTGTTGCAGTCTGGGATGGAGCCTTGAAATTCAGCGAGTCAGCACTTAAAAGTTCATTTCAGCTTATTGTAACGTTTGTTTTTTTTTTTCTTTTTTTTACTTTGCCATTTGATTTACTAAACCATTTTGCTGAGCAAGATGAGTGACCCAGTATTTCTTGGCTGGTTAAATGTGTTGGCATGGTTCTGTAGACAAGTGGAATGCAGCGAATGAGCTATGAGTAGCAGATGAGCTATGAGTAGCAGATGCAGTCATTGAACTGCGATATTCAGCTAATTTCACCAAAACATTCATACAGTCTTGTACTTCTGCAGTTTGTTGGAATTGCCAGTCTGCTGCCTTTAGACTGAAGTTTCTGGCTTGTAGTACAAAGTAATGTCTTTTGGCTTCTCCCGATAGGGGTTGCCACAGCAAATCACTGGTCTTTGGATTGATTGGTAGTGGAGTTTTTACAGTGTCACATTGCCATCTTGGTGCCCAACCTTCACAGATGCGCACACAAACCTACTTTCATTGCTTTAAAACTCACTCTACCTCTGGGAGGACATGTAGACTCCCGCACAGAAGGCACTCCAGCTGAGAATTGAACCAGAAAACCTCTTGCTGTGAGGCTAACCGTTGTACCACTGCAGCCAACTTTCAGACTTGTACCACCGCAGCCGACTTTCAGGCTTGTAGTACCGGAGTTTGAAATGCAAACTTTCTTAAAGATGCTTCTTACTGCACAAGTTTTCTTCATTCCTCATTTTCTTGTAGCCAACTGTTAAATGCTTCTAGGAGAGACTAGATTTGTGAAGTTTTGCAAGAAAAAAAAGCCCTTGTGCAGTTTTCCTTGGATTAACATGCTTGTATTTTCTGTGATATTTCAGTGGGTGGTATTTAGTGGCAGAGAATGTTAAACTAAGTTTGCTGGTTACTTATTCTTGGGGGTGGATCTGGTGGTGAACTGAAACAATTTTATGTTTGGTATTGGCTTTATTAATTTGTTTACTTTTACAGGAACTGAAGGAGTCTAGGCGAATACATGAGACCCGCTTGGTGGAAGTGGATTCTGGGCGCCAAATAGAGTATGAGAGTAAGCTAGCCGATGCCCTTCGTGAGTTGAGAGAGCAGCATGAAGAGCAAATCAAACTCTACAAAGAAGAAATGGAGCAAACCTTCCATGCTAAGGTATAAAGTTTACACAACTGTCATAGGCATTATGTTAACTGTTTTCCTGGGGAGGGGATGCTGGGTCAGTTAAACTTTTTTTTTTCCCCAGAGTTAATGGAATATCAGGCCTAACTTTGTTTTAACTTGGCGCCCATTTGAGTTGAAGAGAATACTTTCACTAAACCTACTATAGAAGTTTAGTCCATAACCATGCATTTTTTTTCTGATTACTGTTTATGTTGCAAGTAGCAGTCAACAACATGATTTGAATTTTCATTCACATCTCACTTGGTCCATAGAAGGAAAGTAGTTGAAATGACAGATGACTTCATTTTTTCAGTGTGGTATAGGTATGTTTAAATATCGCCACCTTTCTTAATGGCTTCTTCATCCACTGATTGTGGCCTCATTCTGTAAACAACTCATTTCTATTGGCAACATTAAATTCCCATCCCAAAGGAGACCTGACTGGGCTGTTTTAAAATTGAGTTCTGAACCTGCTAATATGGTTTTATTCAGGTCTGGTTGCCAGGTGGAAGGCCCAGTGAAAAAAAAAAAATGAAAAGACCAATGGTTAGACCACAGCTGAAGATAAAAATGGAATAATCCACGTCAGGAAATCACTTGCAGCTTCACAGTAGTGCCCTTTATAAAACCAAAAGTTGTAACTGAGATGTGGTAGTCAAGGTAGGAAACGGTTCACTCGCAGTTTCACACCACTTTATAAGAGTAAGCGCTTTCGCGATCTAAGTCAGCTGATCGCTTCTTCAGACTCATAAAAACAGTTAAAACATTGGTATTTAAAATATGGTTCAACCAATGAAAACACATATAGAACTATGACAGACTAAAATTGCATACATCAGTACATTAATTTGCCTCTTATTCTGCATAAAATGAAATAAAATATACATATAACAATTTTATGTAATAATCCAGATTACTTAATGTTTTAGTGGTCTGGATTTTAAAGGTTTCAAGGAAACAGCATTGTTCAATCCAGGAGACCTATCTGCCTGAAGTAGTAAAATCTATCTTTGTTCTGCTTCCTCTACTTTATTCCTTATATCATCTCCCCTCTTATTATTTCTAAAACCATGAAATTAAAAATGTTTCCTATCTTCCACATGTTTTGCTAAAGCACTTGTGTCTTTTATTTCTTATATCTCTAAGGTGTTCAGGGATACGTTCCTTTAGACACCTATTGGTTTTGCCTATATAAAAGGCATGACAGACAGTGCAGAAGCTGAAATGAACCAAATTGTGTTCTGCAGTCAGCTGAACCATTTTTTAAATACCAATGTTTTAACTGATGTTCTTCATTCCACATTGCTGCAGTCCTAACTATTGGGTAGTCCGCTGTCCAGTCGGCCCGAATACCAAAGTATATGGCTGACGTCGGTCAAGGCGCACTAGACTGACATCAGTACGTCAGGGTACTAATGCGCATGACCGACGTTATATCCTCAGTCTTTTTTGCCGCATGGTCCGATGCAGAAGCAGTTTTGCGAGTGCAGGTTGGCGTTCTGAAAGTTTCTGAAGTCAGAGTTTCAGACCGAATCAAAGTTGGCTAAGTACCCCGTTGGGGAATATTTTGTTTTTTTCTTGCCTCAGTATTTAACCGGATGTCAGAAAAAGTGAATAACTGTATTTCTTGTGGGAAACAGATACCTCATAGGGATTACCATACTTTGTGTATACCTTGTTTAGGGCCTGAGCACGACGTTGTTGGATGCCGCTCTTGTGCTAGATTTAACAAACGCACTATTAAGAGAAGGTTAGACTGTGCCAGGTTAGTTTTTGGGAAGCGTTGTAATTATAAAATGCCGTCGGATGCTCCGACGCCCGCTTCGGCCAAAAAGCGCAAGGACAAAGCAGCAAAGCCTAGAGTGGAGGAACCGACAGTCCCGGACGTCGGTTCTTTAGAAGGCTCAGTGGAGCTGGAGGTTTTGCCAGGAGTTTCTTTGGAGTCTCAGGGAGAGACTTTACTGTTACAGGATGTGTCCTCTCAGGAAGTAGGCCAGGCTGAAGGGGCTTCTCAGGTGGCTGTTCTTCCCTCTCTTCCTAAGGTGGTTAGGGCCTCCCCTTCTGTTTCCAAGGCTTCTTTAAGAGGCAGGCCTAGTTTAGCTTCAGTGGGGGTTTCTCCGAGTGTTTCAGGGTCTTTGCCTAAGAAGCATTTGCTAAAAATGGCAGAGGATTTGATTACTATGATTAGAGGTTCTATGCCCCCTCCTGATAAGAGGCCTAGGGTGGAACCTGAGTTTGAGAGTTTTGAGCAATGTTCGAGGCTTCTGAGTCTTGCTGAAGACTTGCAGGAGTATCCTCCTTATTCTGATTCTGATGTGGATGATTCTACTCCTTCAGCTTCGCCTCCTGAGGATTTTTCATTTTCAGAGACTCTGCATTCCATGAGGGAGCATTTTAAATGGGAAGGTCAAGATTTCTCTGATTCCAGGTAGAGGCTTAGGGAATTCTTGTTTTTACCCCAGCATAGGCCTTTAGCTATACCTCCTGTTCTGAATGTGGTAGAAGATGTTTTTGCAGAGGCTTCCCTGAATCCTGATTCTTTGCCTCCTGCCCCAGTTAAACCGGATAGGTACTATAGGGTGCCTGAGGCTCATAAGTATCTTTTTAAGAGTCCTAGGGCAGACCCGGAAACTGTCTCTCAGGGGCCTAAAGGTGTGAAGGCTTCTGTTAAAAATCCTGTTCCTCCTGATAAAGAGGCAAGGGCTTTGAATAGATGGGGAAAGAAAGTGTATACTTCTTCCACTTTAGCCATGAGGGCGTTGAATTGTCAGTTTCACATGTTAAAATATCAGAATTATCTCCTTTCACAATTGAAGTCTAAGGTGGATGCTCTGGCTGAAGGTATTGAGTGTAAAGAGTTGCAGGATTTAGTTCATGTGTCTGAACAGGTGGGTAAGCATTCCTTGCAGTGTGGTTTTGATGCTGTGCAGGCCTCCTCGAGGGTGGCTGCCACTGGTTCTGTTCTTCGTAGGCACGCCTGGTTGAGAGATCAGAATTTAGCTGAGCATGTTAAGACAAGGATTTTGGATGCTCCTTTACAGTCTGATGTGTTGTTTGGTTCGCCTGTGGAAGCAGTTTTAAAGAAAATGGAGGACAAGGCTAAGTCTATGCAAACTGTTAAGGATTTTTTGCAGGTGCAGCCTCCAAAGTTTAGTAGAAATTGGCCTACTAAGGGATGGACATATCCTGCTTATGATTCCCAGTCTAGGGGTAGGTCTAGATGTGGTAGGGGCAGAGCTCAAGGTTCTTTTATGCCTAGAACAGGGAGTTCACCTGCTCAGACTTCTGGTGAGGGCAGGGGTCAGTCCTTTCGTAAACAGACCCAATGACCTGCCTTTTCAGCTGCCAGTACATTCTCGCCTGGCAGCACCTTTGGGAGGAAGGCTGTCTCTTTTCAAAGAAAATTGGGATTTAATTACCCAAGACAGATGGGTTCTGGATATCATTCACCACGGTTACAGGTTTTATTTCCATACCTTGCCTCCTTTCAAAGGCATGCCAGACATTCCTCCTCTACAAAGACAAGAGGCTCACAAGCAAATTTCTCTGTTGCTCCAAATAGGGGCCATTCAGCCAGTTCCTGTGCCAGAAAGGGGCCTAGGATTTTATTCTCGCCTGTTCCTAGTACCAAGAAGGGGAACACGTGGAGACCAATTTTGGATTTATCTATCCTCAACACTTATCTGGACATTCCCAAGTTCAAAATGTTGACGTTACAACAGCTTTTACCTCTGCTGGGCAAAGATCACTGGATGGTAACTTTAGATCTCAAGGAAGCTTACCTTCATGTGCCTATCAGACTAAGTTGCAGGAAGTATCTGCGTTTCGAGCTGGAAATTCTCATTATCAGTTCTCTGCATTGCCCTTTGGCTTATCTACTGCCCAGAGTATTCACAAAGGTTCTGGCTCCAGTGATAGCTTACTTCAGACTAAAAGGAATTCAAATCTATCCTTACTTGGACGACTGCCTGATTCTGGCTCAAGAAAAGGAAGACCTTTTACAGCATTTGGAATATGTGATAGCAGTGCTAAGATGCCTAGGGTATTCTGTGAACGAAATAAAGTCCAGTCTAGTACCCTCTCAAGACATGTGCTTTCTGGGTGTGAGACTGAATACAGCAGCCCAGATGGCCTTTTTAACCCGGACAAACAAAAGAATCTTTCCAGTTACTTCCATCACCTATCTCTTCAGTCCGGGCTGACTGCAAGGACAGTCCTTCAAGCCTTAGGGTTCATGGCATCTTGTATTCTGGTGCTTCCCAATGCCAAACTGCATATGAGGAAGCTGCAATGGTATCTCAAAAAATGTATGGACACAGCACTGCCAGGATTTGGACACTGTCATTCAAATAATACCTTGCATTCAAAAGGAATTTTGTGGTGGGCTCAGGAATGTCACCTAAACAAGGGACTCTCTGTGACCCGGCCAGAGGCGAGTCAGATTCTAACGACAGATGCCTCAGACATTGCTTGGGGAGCTCATCTAAATGGAAAGTGGATACAAGACAAGTGGCCTGCCAGACTACAGCATCTACATATCAACATGAAAGAGATGTTAGCAGTCCAGTTTGCATTAATGGCTTTCAAGAAGTTACTTCTTCCAGGGCAGGTGTTGATTCTAACAGACAACACAACTGTCATGTGGTACATCAACAAACAAGGGGGAACACATTCTTACCCGTTGTGCAGGCAAGCAATGATTTTATGGGAGACTGCGCTCAGCTTGCAACTAACTCTTCAGGCAAGGTTTCTGCCAGGAGCACAGAACTCCTTAGCAGATGTATTAAGAAGACAAATCATGGATCCCCACGAGTGGAAACTGGATCTTCATGTATTTCAAAAATTGACAGTGTCATGGGGAACTCCAGACATAGATCTGTTCGCTTCTCCACTAAACCACCAGCTGCCAAAGTTTTGCACAAAGAGGTTTCATCACACAGCTTGGAAAGTGGATGCTCTTTCTTTCAGTTGGAAAAATCTTCATGTGTATGCCTTTCCACCTCTGCCTCTTCTCCCAAAGGTGCTCCTAAAGGTCAGACAAGACAAGCCAAGGATGATTTTAATAGCTCCAGATTGGCCTCGGCAACACTGGTACCCATTACTGAGGAGTCTGGTAAGGAAGCCTCCATGGCCTTTACCTTTGATTCCACACCTGTTGTCTCAGAGGGACGGTCACCTGCTCAATGTCAAGCTCCACTCTCTTCATCTAACAGCCTGGCATATTCTGTTTTGAAACACAGCAGGTCTCAACTTCCTCAACAAGTTTTAAATGTGATTATGGAAGCCAGAAGACCTAGTACAAGGAAGGTGTACGCAGAAAAATGGAAGAGATTTATATTTTGGAGTGCTGCAAACAATTTGGAGATTTCTGAGCCTAATTTGAGTGTGGCTCTTCAATATCTTACTGAGTTATTGGACAAAGGTTTGTCTTTCTCTTCCATTAAGATTCATGCTGCAGCAATTTCAGCTCACTATGATTGTGATCCACCATTGTTTTCGCATCCTTTGTTCAAGCAATTTCTTAGAGGGGCAAAGAATATAAGACCCCCACGTAGAGCTCCTACTTTTGCTTGGGATCTCAATTTTGTGTTGGAGAAACTTACTCTACAACCTTTTGAGCCTGCGGCTACTGCTGACTTGAAATACTTGTCATGGAAGACTGCTTTTTTGTTGGCCATTACTTCTGCAAGAAGGGTTTCTGAGTTGCAGGCCCTTATGGCGGTTGAGCCTTTTTTGATTTTTCATAAGGATAGGGTATCATTACGTACTAATCCTTCCTTTATGCCTAAGGTGGTTTCTAGTGTGGCTTTAAACCAAACTATTCATTTGCCTACTTTTTATGCAGATCCCCAAAATAAAGGGGAAAAGATTTTGCACACTTTAGATGTACACAGGCAATTGCGTTATTATTTAAGCAGGACTAAGGATTTTAGGCAGTCTCAGCAGTTGTTTGTTTCTTTTGCTTTGAGTTCAGGGCAAGCCTGTGTCAAAACAAACTATTTCTAGGTGGATTGGGTTTTGCATTGCATTTTGTTATTCCCATCATGGCAAGGAGATTCCAGCTGGGATTAGGCCTCATTCCACTAGGGCTACTGCCACTTCAACAGCATTTCTAAGGGGTGGCAACTAAGGATATTTTGGAGGCAGCTACTTGGAGTTCAGTGCATACTTTCTCTAAGCATTATCACCTTCCTCTCTACTCTAAGTCTAGGGCTGGTTTTGCCACAGCTATTTTGCAAGGCATGTTGTCAGCTCCTGTTTCCTTATGATTTGCCAGCCTCCCTTACCTCTGCTTTGGGATTTTACCCAATAGTTAGGACTGCAGCAATGTGGAATGAAGAACATAGTACAGTTTTGTACCTACCATAAATGTAGATGTTCGAGGATCCACATTGCTGCAGTCCAATTTACCCTCCCTCCTTGCCCTCTGTGTTTAGGGGTGGTTGTGTAGGTGAGGTTATATTCTGGTACTTTTGTATATATTGTACATATTTTTGGTGCAGGTATGTTTGGAGTTTTTGGTATTGGCCTTGTCTTTTTAGGGTCTTCTGACATCTGGGGCAAGAAAAGACTGAGGATATGGCGTCGGTCATGCGCATTAGTACCCTGACGTACTGACGTCAGTCTAATGCGCCTTGACCGACGTCAGCCATATACTTTGGTATTCGGGCCGACTGGACAGCGGACTACCCAATAGTTAGGACTGCAGCAATGTGGATCCTCGAACATCTACATTTATGGTAGGTACAAAACTGTACTTTTTTGAGTCTGAAGAAGCGATCAGCTGACTTAGATCGCGAAAGCACTTACTCTTGTTTAATAAAGTGGTGTGAAACTGAAAGTGAACCATTTCCTACCTTGACTACTACATCTCAGTTACAACTTTTGGTTTTATAAAGGGCACTACTGTGAAGCTGCAAGTGATTTATTTCCCGACGTGGATTACTCCATTTTTATCTTCAGCTGTGGTCTAACCATTGGTGTCTCTATTTTTTTCGCTTGAGGTGTATACCAGGCGTTTATCCAGCTTTTGTTTTCTTTCACGTGTTGGAAGGCCCAGTGAGATGGATAAAATGGATAAATAAAACTTGAAAAAAAATGTTCACTTTAAACAATTGACAGACATCGCGAACAAGTGAAAGTAGTTGCACACCTAGACTTGCATGTGATAACATTTGACTGTTGGCTGGGCATACATTTATTGGTGGTTTACACACCTAGACTTGCATGTGATAACATTTGACTGTTGGCTAGGCATACATTTATTGGTGGTTTATAGTACACCAGTTTCCTTGTCCCTTTCTAAAGCTTCCTGTAGACAGACTACTTAAGGGTTTTGATACCAATGGAATACTGGTAGGTTTGTCTTAACCCTAGGAAGACTCCAAGGCCTAGTTATCTTTATGCCAGTGTTGAGCCTCTGGAATGCTGCTGTACTGTAGTTCCTTTGCACCAGCCTTTGCTTTGGTCCTGGATTTTTTTGAAATTTTAACTTGCATTGCATTATTATTTCAGGCAGTACACTACAGGGCCTTCTCAGAAGTGTTCTGAATTGTGTTCCTATCTGTCTTTCCCAGTAAGACAGAAGTGTCCATTTCATGGTTGCCTTTCCTGATCTTTAAACACCCAGCCTAGGATCAACACCTGTCCCTGTTTGCATAGGAGTGTTCCTATTTGGGTAGTGTGTCCTAAATTAAAGCAAATGTCCTGAGCTTTTCTAGACTATCAATTAAAAACTTGTGCAACCATTAGGGAAAAATGTAAACGCCTTTAATATATGAAACCAACAAATCAAGTTTTATAAAAGTGGACTTTTATTTTGACAAAGTGAAGTCCAGTCCTTTGCACTGGTTGAAATTCTGCCTCTTCATAACGTAAGTCCTACTTTAGTTATCTTAAAAGGTTGCAACCCTAGTTATGTCAAATCTGAGTATGTAAGTGGTTCCCTCTGTTTGCTTCACTGTCTGTGCATTTTCTGCATGTCCATTTGAAATAGGTGCAGTACTTCAGAATGCTGAGTTTGTAATACTTGCTAGTGTCTTGGTTAACTCTAACATATCAGGAATTCATTCCTTGGCCTATGCACTTCAACATTTCATTGGTCTTGACGACAATTTTGTCCCCCTAGTATTTTCCTCGGGGTCTTGTCATTCATATCACTGTTGGTTTGTGTTCGCAACGTGACATATAAATTGCTGCTGCTGAAATTTCTGGAGATCTACTTATCCACTTCTGGCTACCATATAGTTTTGTTACTAATACAGGCTTGCTGGTTTTAAAACGCCAGTGTGAGGTGTTGGGACATGTAGAGAGCAGGGCGTGGCCCAGCACCAGTCCCACTGATGTGTTTTTTTACCAGTTTTTTTTCCTGAATCTTTACCTGTATTTTCTGCTTTTTTTGTAAGTCTGCTTTACTAGCCATTTAATTTTGGGTCTCCTAGCAGTACCCCATAATTTTTGTTTTAGTCTTCTATGTAGTCCTTGCAAGAATTGGATTTACTATGACAGGAGTCTTGTGTGTACATTCTTGTAGTGGCAGTCTTGGTGAGATTCTCCTCTTGTGGTGGCAGTCTTGGTGAGATTCTCCTCTTGTGGTGGCAGTCTTGGTGAGATTCTCCTCTTGTGGTGGCAGTCTTGGTGCTTTAAATCATTTTGACCTCTGGTGAGAATCATTTGGGAATGACATCAGTCTGCCCGACATTGTATAGTTTTCTGTGACAAATGTGGAACTCAGACCTGTAATCTGGCTTTTTTGTAAATTACATTTGAAATGAATCACTATTTTAATATCTTTTTCTGTAGTGCCATTCCTTACTCGAAGGTGAGCACTGCATTTTTTTAGTAATGTGTCTCTTGCCAGTTAATATTCTGGAGCCGGGGATACGTCTTATCCATTTTTCAAACCTCCTGTTTTATCCCCCTGCGGGCTTTTGAATGATTCCCTTTATATTTTCCATAGTCTCCCATTTGTACCTGCTTTTCCTTGCTATGCTGTTTCTGCAGTATAGTTTTTCTTTCCACGAAAAATATCCACAGTTTCTGCAATCTAGAGCGTACAGAATTTGGCCCCTGAAGTCAGCTTGTGGATCTGTTTTACAGGTAGCTTTGTGAGCCCCCCACTTGGTCCTCTATTCAGCAACCCCACACTGTCGCTCTCTGCTGTATATTTTGACTGTCATGACATGCATTTCAACATTTCATTGAACATGCAGCTTGCTTGTTTGGGTCACACACTTGATATCTTAAATTTTATTTGTTAGTCATGCATTCTATTTTTCATCCTCATGTCTACTGTCAGGCATGAAGTTCACTGCATTTCTCCAATGAAATTGGTAGCATTTGTTAGGCTTTTTTTTTGATGGCGTATATTTTAAAAAAAAAAAAAAGCCTCAATCTTTTGGTGGTTCTTTCCTGATTTGGAGGATATTTTGAGGGAATAATTACTGCAACACCCAGGGCTTCCATTATGGGAGGAGATGCTATATATAATTGAGTTTCTAATCTGTGAAAAAGCTGTACCAAATTCCTTACTGGACAAATTTACCACTTGGAGTTAATTTTCAGATTGATACAGATGTCTTTTGCTTTTCTGGTCAGACTGAAAAAAAAATTAACTTGACAGGGTGCATAGGTGTATTCAAGACTACTCTATCTAGGGTTGAAGTAATTTTTACTTGTTTCTTCTGGTGTTCACGCAGTTTTGGTTGCTGTTTTTTTTTCTCTAGGTGTCTTGGTTTTTAGGTAGTATAAGTTCAGCAGTACGTACTAGCCAACATGTGGGTACACAGCTGTCAGCACAAATATGGTACCCAGAGAATTCTAATTTTAAGATGTAATCAATGTATTGCGCAACTTTTAGGGGAGATGGATGAAGTGTTTAGTGTATCTTTATGCAAGAGAATGAATAGATCAGGAGAGAAGAGGCACGGTCTCATACTGGACTGGAAATTGCAGCATTGTATAAGGCTTGCAAGAACCCCTTTTCATGTGGCTTTGTGTGTGCTGTTGCTGTTTTAGCAAAGGAATGTCACTGTTGAATGAATTTAATAAGCCAGATGTTAATTGGGACATGCCTTTACAGCTGCATGTTGGAGTTGGGATCATTCTCATGACTGGCAAGCCTTGAAACAATTCTTAATGGAAACTTAGAAGCATTGGGAAAAAATAGCACTATTAGAAACATAATTGGTTTGTTCTGACAAATGTGAGCATTTAGGATATGGGATGTCCTAATATTGGGAACAAGTGGTCTGTGTCTGATACAGCATTGGAATATCCATTTAGGAACAAGTGGCCACCACATGATATGTTTGTTACCTTAACGGGACTCTAGAAGGACAATGATGGTGACTTTATTGTTTAAAGGTGCATTGCAAGTATGAAAGCCCTCTGGATGGTTACAGGGGATGTTTTAGAATGCAATCACAAAAATAAGCCCTTCTGTGATGTGTGTAAATTGGAAAGAAAATATTTTATCAAAGGAGAAAGCACATGCAGTTATGTGAAAACTCTACATCTGTGCTGGTGTGGAGGGATCCAGCCTTAACTGTGGCTGTGATGGCCAAAGTTCAGTTAGAGGCTCAGGTGGTTGATGGCACAGGTTAGGAGGATGGGTGCGCTTTTTATCCTGTGGGGAGGCGGGTCCCCTGGCTATTCAAAGCTGCAGATTCTTAGTACCATCACTGTGAACTCAGGGGTCCATCATAAGTGTTTGGGCCAGTGTAGGGATGACAACATGGCTGTGATCACCCAAGCCAGTGATGGGTAGCCCTTTTTACATATTTACGTGTTTTACTGCTCGTCATTTAAACAAATGAAAATGCTTAACATGAGAAATCTGCAATTAAACTGCTATACTTTGCTTCTGTAGGTGGCAGAATCAAAAATACTTATGAAGCAAAAAATATTCTCTCCTTCATAATGACTCTGGCTCCCTTCTGGCACACTCTAGGAGTTTTGTGATTAAAACAAGGTTTATGGAAAACTGGAGCCCAATGTTTAACGTGGAACTAAAAAACAAGTTTAGGAAGGGGATGCATTTTGGAAAGATTTAAAAATATTGTACAGACTTGATTTGCAACAAACAATTTTAGTAGTAATAAACCTGACTAGAACCTAAAGCTGATCCAGAAACTGGCAAGTACTGCTGTAGCCTAAATGTTTTTTAAAGAGCTTAAATGTGTAATGGGAGTTTCCTGTAACTGCACTGCTGGGTACCTACATTACTGATAAAAACAGTTGACCATACTGGAGATCCACCTGTCTACTGCATAACATCCAGCAGGCTTGGTTTGCAAGTGTTCATCTACCTTTCTCTGTGACTACCTGTTATGCATCAACTAGGCTTGGGTTGGTCTCCACTAAATCCATTAAAAGACCAACCTCTAGATAGAATAAACACAGCTGGATGGATTCTGTCCCTCCTTCATTAAAATGACTGCCACTGTTGTAGGCTTGCCATTACTCTGGCCTAGAAATCTAGTCATTGGAAGATTTGAGTGCATTTGCCAGGACCTGTAACACTTCCATACCTAGTGACGATTGACCCATCAGCTTGGACCCCTTATCCAAAATTTGATTGCGTGCAGGCATACAAGTATGTAAGCAACTATAGAATGTTAAGTCACATCCAGCATATTTACAGAACTACATGCAGTGATCAAAAACATGTAGTCACTGGAAGACTGAGCTTGGGCTTCAAAAATTCATTTACTGGTTAGTAATTATCCTGCCTGGATGCTAGCAAAAAAAAAAAAAAATTGGAGGGAACCAGCAGCGGAGGAGGAGAAAACTCTCATATTGCAGCTGTTCCTGAAAAAATAGTTCAGGTTACACCTTTAGTGCAAAGATCCAACAGTAATTTAGAGGAAAGTTTAATCAAATGCACTCGAAGGTATTTATACATGTATTCCTTCAGTGTTTTTGTTTTAAGATTACTAACAAAAGGCTGGGAAAATCGTAACTGCTTAATTCATATGAACTGAAAACAGGTTGAAATAATAAAAGGTCTGTCTGAATTCTCAAGAACTATTTCAAGAAGTGGTAGATAGAGCATGCAAATAAAAATAAAAACTGCCCTCCCAGAGAAACTGGAGTAACAGCTTACATTTAATTTCATGAATTCATAAAAATGTTTATGAAAGCGCAAATAAACTGGACTGGTGCTCCTCTGAGCCCCTGGATTGCTTGCCCAGCAGGAGGAGTTAATTGAGGGCACATTGCATATATATTCCATATCTGGCCAGGAGAAAGGGCAGAGGTGTATTAGTTAAGATGTAATACCAGCAGAAATCTGCTCCTGACAGAATTATGGCACAGTGGAAAAATGTTCATTTGGAGACAGCAGTGTTTCGGAAACAAGTTATTTACTTACACCAGACAGAAAAGCAAGTTTAGCATCGGAGAAATATCTATAGCCAAGTGTGAAACAGGAATACTTAGACATTTGTTTTCCAGAACAGGCTAAGTAGGAAAAGTAAAGTTTAGCCAAAAGGAGAGCAGGCTGGTATGCTGCTTTTCATATTTGGGTAACAAAGCCCTGAGAGACTTTGCCTGGGAAACCTCTTCCATTGTTACAAAGGATCATATTTGAATGATGGAATGGGAAGACAGGAAGGCCATCAGCAACACTGTTAAAATTGGTGAATAAAGGGTCTATATTATATTCTCGAAAGCCAACCATGTCTAATCTGACATCGTCAACACGAGAATATCGAACGCTCAATCTCGAGCGTGTAAACAGAAATCTCTAAGGAGAGAGTTCCATTTACTGCAATGTAGTGCAGTCTCTGAGTTGGTATATTTAAGTAGTGGGGTGTGGGAGGCTCTGCCCCCCCACGTGGGAGGTTCATGCCCCCCCCTACTTAAACCAGTTAGGGTACTTTTTTTCTTGTTTGTCTTTTTATAAGGTCAGTGTTTGAAGACTAGGACCATATGTTCGATGTTTTCAAACGTCAGTCTTATAATATAGACCCTGAATAAATGAGAGGATGTAGTGTCAATCCCATTAGATGTATGAGTAACCATATGAAGTGTGGCTTTGCAAGTAATTTTGACTGCTAAACTATTGGATTAAAGCACCTACCCAACTTTGCCATGAATGTTAGGGATGCTGAAGGGACTAAAGTAATTGTAGTACTTTGTAGGCTATAAATTGCATGTTTTGTAAAGCATCACAAATTTGCAGTTTTGTGTAGCTTGCAGACGAAAGTATTTTAAAGTTGAGGGGAGTGTCTTCAGCAACTACTGTATATTGGATATCAAAAGAAATAAGGTACTTTACCCTGTTGTAAGGTAATCGGGCTTTACATGGTGTTAAAGGGGAGAAGGGCAGGAAAGATGCAAATTGGCAAGTTAATGTGATTTGTCTGCTGGGGTGGAGGATTTATGTCTACTGATTGCATAGCAAGAAGGTAAGAACTTCCGAATGTTCTTCGTGTTTCACTATTGCAGCCATCACATTTGGGTTATCCCTGCCACGGTAGCCTGCAGCTGGCCTGAATACCAGACAGTATTTCTGTCTGTTGCTGTTGCTTGTGGACTGACATTAGGTTGTCAGTGGTATAAAGGAAGGCAGCCAACACCATTACATCAGTCTTTCTTGCCATGGAGCCCAAAGCAGCAGTAGTTTGCAAGAGTGCCGGTCGGCTGCTATCAAAGTTTTGTTTCCGAATTGAAGTAGTCTTTGAAAGCTAAGTATCCCATTGGGGATCCTTTTTCCTTTGACTAACCAATGTCAGCAAGCTAATTATCTCGCCTGTGGAAAGCAAATGCCACACTGGGACTTCCACTCTTACTGTGTCACTTGTCTAGGCCCAGACCACAAAGTCCCTCGTCTGTTCTGTGATTTAATACCAGAAGTATTCATTGTCTGGCCCTTATTGTAGACAGATACTTCCAATTACAGTCCACTAATTGCAATATGGCTTTGGCAAGCCATCCGAGAGCAGATCTGAAAAAAAAATGTAAAGATATTCCGTACAGGACCAAACCTTCTGACGACACTACCACCAAGCTGGACGTCAGTCCTCCGGAACTCGGTGAGATGCTTTCGCAGCCCTGATGCCTGCTTCAGTTAAATCGCAGGCTGTTACCAAGACCCTTTCAGAGTCTGGTATGCCGCAGAACTCTTCATTTAAGGATCCAGTGGTAGTCTCTACTTTGGATGGGTCCGAAGCTGCTGTGCAGGCGCCAGCTTCAGAGGAAGTTCTTTGCAACACTGAATCCAGATATAAACAGACTCATTCTTTCACGTCTACCATTCTTTCTAAAACTACCTTAAGGGAAGCATTTCCAATGGGAGAGTCAAGACTACCCCCAGTCTAAAGAGAGACTGAGTTCCTGGACATTCCACAGCACAGGCTCTTAGCCATCCCCCCAGTCCTAGATGTGGTGGATGTCTTCCTTGAATCCAGCTAGACTCCAAATGCCCTCCCTCTTGCTCCCAGAAAACCAAACGGGTACTACAATATCTTTTTATCTTTTTAAAAACCCAACAGCGGACTCTGAGGTAATTTCTCAAGGCCCAAAAGGGGTTAAAGCTACTTCTAGTCCAAAGGACTAGACAGATGGGATAAAGTATACACCTCAGCTACTCTTGCTATCAGAGCAATAAATTGTGAGTTCCATATGCTTAAATATCAACAACATACCTTGTAACTCTTTAAATAAAAAATGTTCTCCTGTCCTGCATAGGCAGAATCTAAAGATTTACAGGAGTTAATGCACTCTGCTGGTGAAGTAACTAAACACACCTTGCACTGTGGTTTTGACACCCTAGAAGCTTCTTGCAGGGCAGCAGTCACTGGATCTGTCATTAAGACATGCATGGCTTAAGGGACAACCCCTGCCAGACCATGTCAAATCAAAATTGTTGGATGCACCCTTGCACAAATAACTTATTTGGTACTAAAGAAGGTGTTAAAGATGGAAGAAAAAGCAAAATCTATGCAGACTGTTAAAGATTTCTTACAGGTACAGCCCCCTGGGTTCGGCAGGTATTTTCCTTCCAAGCACTGATCCTTTCCTGCACTTAAACAGGGCCAGCCTAGGCCCCATGGAAACAGACCACCTAGACAGTAGTCCCGGGGGTTGGGGAGATCTAAGCAGTGGACTGCATCCACTTCAAAACCAGGGAGTTCTAAGCCACCCCCTTATAGTAAGAGCTCACAATGACTCGCCCCCTCCCAACCTCGCCTCTGTCTACCATCACATTTCCCTAGGAGGAAAACTCCATTCACTCAAGTAACCTGGACCACCATTACCAAGGACCAATGGGTTCTGAATATTGTGTCTTAAGGGTAAAAATTTTTCTTCCACACCCTTCCTATCCCAAAAGGGTTCTAAGATCTACCACCAAATTGATGGGCAGAGGCTCAAAGGAAAGTCCATACATTGATTTCCTTGGGAGCAGTAGAACACGTTCTTGCAGAGCAGATAGGCCAAGGCTTCTACTCCAGACTTTTTTTTGCTACCCAGAAAAGAGCACCTGGTGCTCCATCCTCAGTCTATCCATTCTAAACGCCTTCCTGGTGATCCCAAAATTCAAAATGCTCTCTAGCAGCTGCTACCCATCCTATCCAAGGCTGCTTGGCTAGTCTCTGTGGACCTAAGAGGCCTACCTCCACATTCCTGTCAGGGAGTCCTGCAGACAATATATTCACTTCAGGGTAGGATCTCAACACTGTTCCCAGAGTTTTCACAAAATGCCTGGCTCTGGCCATTGCTTTTTGCAGACAAATGTTCAAATTTACCCCTACTTAGATGACTGCCTGATTCAGGCAGACAGCCAGGAAAAGCTGCTCAAAGACCTGGCCTTCGTAAAGGACCTACTAACCTCCTTAAGGTACACAATCAATGAAAAGAAATCCAAGCAGGTACCCACCAAAAGGATAATCTTCCTGGGAGCAAGTCTGGACACAGCATGCCTAACACTAGAGAAACAAAGCTTCCTATCGGCTTACTTCTCTCAACTGGCCACCAGGCCCCAGCTTTCTGCAAGGGAAATCCTGCAAGCCCTGGGGTTCATGGCATCTTGCATACTTTTTATTCCATATGCCAGACTGCGTATAAGGAAACTTCAGTGGTACCTAAAGAGCCTTTGGTATCAACATTCTCAGCATCTGGAAACTCTACTTGCCTGAGGAAGGAATTTCATTTTCTTTGGTGGGTAACAGCCTGCTACCTTAACAAGGGACTGCCATTCTCCCCACACCCTGCCACCCAGACTCTACCACAGACTCATCAGGCTATGCTAGGTGTGCACACCTAGACGGCAGGTGCATACAGGGCCAATGGAACCCCCAGCAACTCCCTCTGCACATCAGCCTAAAAGAGAGGATTGGCTGTGCAGCAGGCCTTGATGGCTTTCAAGCCCCTTCTCTCTCCAGGGGTTCGCCTAATCAAAACAGACACCACTGTGATGTGATATATGAACAAGCAGGGAGGGACTTGTTCCTACCCACTGTGCCGGCTGGCCATGACCCTTTGGTTTACAGCCTCTTCCATGCAACTACACGTTAGCACAATGCCTGCCAGGCTGTCAACTCTCTGGCAGATCAATTAAGCAGAAAACATTTGTACCACCACAAGTGCCAGCTCATCAGAAACACCGCCTTAATTCAGAGATGAGCCCTGGAGGTCGCCCTCTTTGCCTCCCACACCAACCATCAGCTCAGCAAGTTCTGCACCAGGGAGCATCACTGCATGGCATGGAAAGTGGATGCCCTGTCCTTCCCCTGGGTAAAACCTCTGTTTATGCCTTTCTTCCCCTACCTCTCATTCCCAAGGTATTGATCAAAATAAGGGAGGAAAAATGAAAGACCATTCTCATAGCTCCGGACTGGCCCAGAAAGCACTGGTACCCCTTGCTGTGTATCTTGTCCCCTCTGCCCCCATGGAATCTTCCTCAGATTCCCAACCTCCTAACCCTGAGGGAAGGGAAATTCTTGCACCCCTATTTGCAGACACTCAATTTGGCAGCTTGGCTTGTATCCTAATCCCTCACTAAACGGGTTCTGGATGTTATCTGAGATCAGACGCCCTATAAGTCTTGTACAGATTAATGGAAAAGGTTATGCACCTGGATCCAGGCTAAGGGGACCAATATGGCACAGCCCTCCATCCTGGATTACTTAGCTGACCACCTGCACAGTGGTCTTTCTCCTCTTAAAAAAAAAAAAAAAAAAAAAATCATGCCTCTATTTCAGCTCACTTCCGCACTGAGCAGCCTTTTTTTTTTCCTCACCCTCTGATCAAACAGTTCCTCAGAGGGCCCAACAACTTGAGGCCCCTCAGAAGGGCACCAACTCCAGCTTGGAACCTTAACTTTGTCTTGGAAAAGCTCACCCTGCCTCCTTTCGAACCAGCTTCTACAGAGCTAAAATTATTCTCCTGGATGACGGCCTTCCTCTTGGCCATCACTTCAACCAGAAGAGTCTGAGCTGCGAACACTCATGGCAGTGATGAACCCTTCATTATCTTCCATGCATACTGGGTATCCCTCGGAACTCATCCTTCCATGCTCAAGGTGGTGTCCAGTGTGGTGCTCAACTAATACATCCATTTGACCACCTTCTTTCCTAATCCTCAAAACAAGGGGGAAAGGATTCTGCACTCTAGATGTGCACAGACAGCTCGGGTACTATCTGGACTGGACTAAGCCCTTCAAAAAATCTGATCAACTGCTTGTTAGCTTTGCTTCAGGGGTAGAAGGCAAAGCCATCTCCAAGCAAACCATTTCCAAATGGATATCACACTGCATCCATTTCTGCTACAAACAGCAAGCCTCACCTCAAAGGGGTCAGGACACCCTCCACCAGAGCAGCCTCAACCTCTGCAGCTTTCCTCAGAGGAGTCCCCACCAGGGACATCCTGGAGGCTGCCACCTGGACATCTGTGCACACCTTTTACCAAACATTACCACCTGCCTCTCTTTTCCAAATCCAGGGCAGGTTTTGCCTCTGCAGTCTTGCAGGGCATGCTAGCCAGCCCCTAGTTTCCTTCACTGCCTCCACCCATTTCCTTAGCTTTGGGAATCTACCCAGATGTGAGGACTGCAACAGTGAAACACGAAGAACATGGCGCACTTGTGTGTACGTGCCGTGCCATACATGCAGATGTTAGAGTGCATTCACTGTTGCAGTCCTGGTTTCCTTCCAGCCCCCCTTCTCTTTCTTCCTTGTTCTCCTTTCCTTACAAGGGACATGGTGGTATTTATTATCCACTGGTGGGGTTTTTCCACCAGAACCTGGCCTACTTTGGGGGCTCCTGACAGGTCAGGGCAAGAAAGTGATGTAATGGCGTCTGCTGCCTTCCTTTATACCACTGACTACCTGACATCCGTACACAAGCGACAGCAAACAATGCAGAAATACTAAGTCTCTGGTATTCAGGCCAGCCGAGGGCTATCCTGGCGGGGATAACCCAAGTGTGATGACTGCAACAGTGAAGATGCTCTAACATCTACATTTATGGTAAGTGTACACAACTGTAGTTTTTTGTAGATTCATAGGTAGGTACTAGGCTATTGGCCTTGGGGCGTATTTAAGCCTAGCCGAAAAGGTACCCTGGCTTTTGCCACCCAAAAAAATTATTTTCCTGTGCCCCTATCAAGCAGAGCCACAGAAGTGATCCCTGGGGTAAATTTCCTATTTCCCATCCAATCAAGGTTTTTCGTGAGTGCTAATGAGCTTTGTTTGATATAGATAGGTAGTTTGTTCCAGAGTATGGAAGTCTCTGGGACAGGAATGTATCCCTCTAGTATGTTCTGTTTATTGTGGTGACATGGTTTAGGTCCCTGAAGTATGTAGCTCTGAGGGATTGGGATTTCTTTAAGTGGAGCATGTCCAACAGCTCTGTTTGACATAGCTTTGTTGGGCAGAGATCACCTCTGAGTAGGCGATATGCAATGGAATAAAGTTGGAGTTTTTGTCTGTAGGGCATCTGTTTGAGGCCAGTAATCCTCTGTGAGGTACTTCTGCGGGGTTTCCAGTTGTCTTGAGGTACATACCAAAAGAGGCATTGTATTCTATAATGGGTCTGAGTGACTAGTAGAAGGGAACAATGACCTCTCTTCCTGGATGAGAAACCTTTTGTGATGATGTGCCAAGTAGGATTTCCTGACTACTGTGGCGATGTGATTATCAAAGGAGAGACTACTGTCCGCCTGTGTCCCAAGGTCTCTTACCATACTTTTGGTGTTAAGTAGACTACCGCCTATGTGGTAGTTCATGGGTACAGAGATTTTAACAAAGGGGATGACTGTGCACTTTTTGGCATTGAGCTTGAGGCCATGGCTTTGACACCAGGCATCTGTCTCGGTGAGGCAGTTTTGTAGGATGTCCCCATCGTTTCAGTTATGGCTCCTAGTTTGCAGTCCTCTGCAAACTTCATTAGCCAAAGAACTTCTGTACTTCTCTGAAGTACAGGCTAACAGATACCAAAACCGGAGAGGACCCAGGACTGAACCCTGTGGTACTCCACTTGTCACTGGTCTGAAGTCTGATTTAGTCTGCTACTTTCAGTGTGGGTTCTGTCATTGAACCAGTTGGCAACCCATCTTGTGACATAGGGATGTATACCTATTACCTAGTTTACTGAATTTATCTATAATTCCAGAGTGGGGGATGGTTTCGAAAGCCTTGGTGAGATCTAGATAAGCTGTGTGAACTACCTTACCTACGTCTACGGCTTTGGTGACTGCTCTGGCTTTTACAAACCTGAACTGGGTGGGGTTCAGAGTATGGAGATTACCAAGGTCTTGTTTATACGTTCCATGGCCTTGCAGACCTGACTCGTCAGGCTAATGGGGCATTAGTTCCCGGGGTCCATGGTGGCTCCCCCTTTGGAATGGGATAACAGTTGTGTGCCATTCAGTGGGCACAAAGCCTGAAGTGAGGCTGATTGAACATGGTACTTGGGTCTGGTGACAGTTTGTTCTGTTAGTGTAGAACACAGCCTGGGATGTTGTCCGGTCCCATGGATGCTGTGTTCTTGGCTTTGGAGAGTGGTTTTTACCTGTGCAGCCGTAATTACAGGAACATTGTATTCTTCTGATAGAGCTGGCCCTTTAGGGGGTGAGAGGGGAGTAAAGTTAGCACTGAAACTATCTGCCAGGATGTTGGCAATATCAGTTGGTTCTGTATATTTAGTGCCATTGTGCTGCAACTCAGAGCAGATCTGAGTGATGCCATTGAGATTCTTGACATAGCTATAGAATGCTTTGTGGTGGTCTTAAAATCAGTGGTGATTTTGTTTTCGTGACTAGCTTTGGAGGATTTTTTTGGGATCTCTGCTTCTTATTGAGGCTGACCAGGCAGTTCCTCCAATCATGGGATTTTACTCTTTGCAACAGTTTTTCTTCTGTTGTAGAGTTTGTTTAATGCAGGGGACTACTAGATTGGCTTCCTTGTTTTGGAGGATAGCATCTTGGTTCGGTTAGGGATAGCACTATCTTGCACTCATGTAAGTGCTTATAAAGTGCATTTGTGCAGGATTCAACAGTCGTACCTCTGTCTGTCTGCATGGGTGTCGTAAAGTTTGCCACTTCTGTCTTAAGAAGCGTGAAGTTGACAAATTTTTTACAATGGTTTTCCTAATGGGTAGTGTGGGTGGCATGTGGATGTCTAGGGTGATTAGCTTGTCGGATATGACCAATGAGAAATTGACCTCTGGTGTGGAACACTGCTCGCCCATGTTGGTAATGACCATGTCTAGGATATTGCTGCCCCTGGTGGGCATGTGGATAAGTTCAGGTGCGTCTCTTAATGTAAAGGTAGAGAAAGAGGCTCGACTCCTTTGTAGCACATACCACTCTTTTATTGTAACTCACAAAACTCCAAAACACTAACGCTTTTCCAAAACACCCTGCGTTTTCGTTTTGAATGACTACTTCAGATGAACAACAGAATGCATATCTACAACACACCCATCCTTGTATATTATTTAAATTATCTTAAATTAATCAATAAAACAATTAAATGATTTCATTTCATAGGTTCATACTAGGCTATCTGCCCTAGGGCATTTATAAGCCTAGCCAGAGTGTGTGTGGCTTTCACCACCCCTTAGGATGAGAATACTATACCCATTAGTTTGCTGTGCCTCTGTCCAGCAGTGATACAGAGATGATTCCCAGGGTAAACCTACGATCTCCCATCCACTCGTCAAGATTTCTCTTGAGCAGAGTCAGTGAGGGGCTCTGCCTCACATGGACTGGGATTCTGTTCCATAGTGTAGGGAGTCTCTGGGTGATGAATCTGTCCCTCCAGCACGTCCTATTTATATCCGTGTTGAGGTTTAAGTCTCTTGCTCTCGTGGCTCTGGTGGATTTGGATTTTTTGAGGTGGAGCATGTTCATTAATTCCGGGTTGGACATGGCCTTGTATGTCAGGCACAGATCACCTCTGAGCAGACAGTATGCGACTGATTAGAGCTGGAGTTTCTTCAGTCGGGCATCGTATGACATATGTTTGAGCCCCTTTATCCTTTTGGTGAGGAACTTTTGGGGTCTTTCCAACTGCTGCAGGTGTCAGGTAAGGTACATTCCGAATGGGGCGTTGTACTCAATCATTGGTCTGATAAGTGAAGAGTACAGGGGTACAATGACCTCTCCTGATCTGGATGTGAATCCCTTCATGATCAGGTGGGCAATGTAGAAGGTCTTCCTAACCACTTTGGCAATGTGAGTGTCAGAGAGGTTACTGTCAACTTGGGTCCCTGATAACTTCTTCCGTGTTTAATGGATTACCACCTATGTGGTAATTAGGGGTTATCTTGTTTTTCCCAAAGGGTATGACTATACATTTTTTGGCATTTAGCTTAAGGCCATGGCTCTGGCACCAGTTATCCATTTCTATGAGACCTTTCTGGAGGATGTCTGTGTCTGATGGAGTGTCAATTATGGTGCCCAGTTTGCAGTCATCTGCAAATTTTGTCAGCCACAATCCCCCTATGTTTGCCTGCACTTCAGAAAAATAAATGCTGAACAAATACTTCCACAGAATACCATACAATATATAAACCTTAACATATAAAAAGAAACACTAAAATCCATACAACCATGTTGCTCATAACCTAGTCCTTAAAACCTACATTTTAATATATTTAATATTGTTATACAATAAATATACCTTTAAAATACATTTTAAAATGCAAATTAAAATACTTTGTAGAATAGTCATATACTTTGTGTCTGTGGCTAATAGCACCATCTAGTGTATAAATCTAATATTGCACAAATGGAATACTAAAAAATAATACAATTTATAAAGGTGATTTAGAATACACTCTCAAATTCATAAGAGACAGTAGACCTTTTGCAAAACTAATTCAGACCATATAAATAACTAAAGTTTTGCTGCCCTCCTCTTTAACACTGGGGCAAGGGAAACTGTATCGTTAAGACCTGGAGGTTTATTGGCTTCCAAAAATAATTGCCACAATAATTCTTTATATTCTATAGAGGTTTCCCATAGGCCACCCCTTATGTCCTTTTCCACCACTTCTAAGACAAAGAAGCTAAAATTTGCTTCCTGACAGCATTTTTTTATGTCTATAAAGTGCATTATTTGTACATTTCGTCTTAATTTCATAATTATGCTCATATATTCTATTCAGTTTCCTTTCTGATTTACCCACATAAAATGCATCTCAGTGGTCGCACAACCCTACATACACTATCCCACTAGTTTCACAATTCGCGAAATGTTTACTCTGAATCAAAGTCCCTACTATTAATATAAATAGTCTCTTCTGTACAAATATAAGGGCACTGTGAACATCGTCCACACTTGAAAGTTCCTACTTTTCCACTGAATTCATTCCATTTTTACCCTCCAGACTAGTCTCCAAGTTCTTCCCCTTTCGATAGGTACATTTTAGGGTGAGTACAAATATATACTTTCAAGGTCCGAGATTTCTCTGAATGTGTTCCATTCATCCTCTAAAATTTTTCTAATCTTTACAGCTTCCCCACTAAAATCTACTAGGAAGTTACTTTCCCCTTCGTATTTATCTAATTTTACTTTTTCATTATTCCATCCTATTCTATCACCCAAAATGGGTTTAAATTTATCCTGTCTTCCAATCCTGACCTCCTTCTCTGTTGTCTAAGTTTAATAGGATATCCTCTATCTCTGAACATTTCGTGCAACATCATACACTCATCATTAAAATCTGATTCTCTTTGATATTCTGCTTCCCCTTACATATTGTCCCTTGACAATACCTTTTTTCTGGTGATAAGGGTGGACACTATTATAAGCCAAGTAGGAGTTCGAAAAGGTTTCCTTTCTATATTTCTTTGAAAAGAAACCGTGTTCACACTTCCCTATAGAAATGTCTAAACAATTTAAAATATTCTTATCGCACTGATAAGTGAAGGGCAAAACATCAGTTGATTTTGAAATATGATTGTAAAAAATGGAAAATTCATCCTCTGATGCTACCCATAAGAAGCACATGTCATCCAAATAACGCCTATAAAATTTCCAGCAATGTGTATACTCAGAATTAATAATGTATCTATCCTCCCAAGCAGACAGGATGATATTGTTGTATGTGGGGGCACATCTCTCCCCCATAGCTACCCCCTGGATTTGTTTAAAGAACTCACCTTCATAGTGAATATAGTTATTACTTAAAACCAAATCCATTAACGTTAAAATAAGATAAAAATCATTATTACTAAATTTTCCATATTTTACCAATGCTTCTTCAAACCATTTCATTCCTTCTCCATATTGTATTGAAGAAAATAAATCGACAATATCAATCGTAATAAAAGTGGTGTTCTTATCATAAACTTGTTAGATTCTGTAGTAAGTCCCAGGAATCCTTGACTACACCATGCCCTTCCATGGATAGATCCTTTAATTTGACATCTAACCATCTGGTCAAGGGTGCTGTGACTGAACCCTCTGAGGCTACTATGGGTCTCATTGGGGGATTTTCAACATTCTTGTGCACCTTTGGCAATCCAAAAATTGTGGGAACTTCAGGTTTTTCTACATGTAGGTATTTGAAAGTTTGTAAATCAGTGGAGCCTTCTAACTAAGTCATTTAGGACCAAATATATTTTTTTATTTCCTATGTTAATTTCATTAAGCGATGCCCTAGCGTACCTCTCCGAATTTTCTAGTAATTCCATCATTTTAGCTTCATAAATAATTTGGTCCATAATAATAGTACCACCCCCTTTATCTGGTTTAATAACTCTTATTGACGAATCACACCTTATATCTCTGAATAAATTATTCTCTTCCTTAGTAAGGTTGTATGTAATTTTATTCTTGGAAAGTTCGCCCCTTAATTTCTTTTCCATAAGCATCAAAAGTTTTTAATTGTGGGTGTAGGGGGGATTATATGTGCTCTTTCCTTAACACCTCTGTTTTAGGGCCATTAGTATTCTGTCCTTGAAACAAGAGTTCGAAATTTTTCTTTCTTAAAAATAATTTTAGGTCTATTAATACCTTACTTATATCTGCCTTCCTGTTTGGTACAAATTTAAGTCCTTTGGAAAAAAGTGAAAAATAAACTTCACTGAGCTCTTTGTTACTATAATTAAATATATTGTAGCCTTTATACTTAATACGACAACTATTAAGTCTGTCTCTCATGAATTTGTGAGTGTATTCTAAATCACCTTTATAAATTGTATTTTTTAGTATTCCATTTGTGCAATATTAGATTTATACACTAGATGGTGCTATTGGCCACAGACACTAAAAGTATATGACTATTCTACAAAGTATTTTAATTTGTATTTTAAAGGTAGATTTATTGTATAACAATATTAAATATATTAAAATGTACGTTTTAAGGACTAGGTTATGAGTAAGATGGTTGTATGGATTTTATAGTGAGTTTCTTTTTATATGTTTAAGGTTTATATATTGTATGGTATTCTGTGGAAGTATTTGTTAAATTAAATCATTTAATTGTTTTATTGATTAATTTCAGATAATTAATTTAAATATATAAGGATGGGTGTGTTGTAGATGTGCATTCTGTTCATCTGAAGAAGTCATTCGAAACGGAAACGCAGGGTGTTTCGGAAAAGCGTTAAGGAGATGTCCTTCAAGAATGCAACTGCAGTCGTAACATGTGGGGTTGTCCTGCCTCAGGCCGCCCTCAGTCGGCCGGATTCCAAAGTCTGGGTCCGATGTTGGCTGATGGCGCATTTCTCTCCGACGTCAGAGCGGCTGGAGTATATAAGCATCAGCCGACGCCATTTTCTCCAGTCTTTCTTGCCGCGTGGTGCCCGAAGCAGAAGCAGTTCGCAAGTGCCGGTCGGTCAGCTCCTGTATTCTACGATACCGAAGTCATCAAAAAAGCTAAGTACCCCATTGGGGACCTTTCCTTGCCTCAGCCGATGTCAGAAATTACTGAAAAAGTTAACAATTGTCTTTTTTGTGGTAAACAAATACCTCATAAGGATTTCCACTCTTACTGCCTCCCTTGCCTGGGCCCAGACCACGACATCTCGGCCTGTGTAGCCTGTGCTTGCTTCAAGTGCACTCAGGCACCGGGCGGAGTTCGCTGAAGATTTTTTCAGTGATAAATTTGCTTACACCATGCCGTCGGACCTTCCGACATCGCAAACTCCCAAAAAGTGAAAAGACCGGGACCGACATCCTCGGCCCGCGTCTACCACCGACTCCACACCAAAACCTAGCGCGAGTGCTCCGGTTCCCTCTGAGACGGTCTCTCCACCACTCCGAACCGAAGACACCGCATTACCGACGACTCAGATTCCAGATATTACACAGACGCCAGTTATAGACTTTCCTCCGGATACCGAAACCAAGGAATTGCCTGAGACCATTGCTGTAGACAAGGTCACTCCTGCACGTGGAGCTGCCAGGCCTCCTATGGCCATGTCTATTAAGGCCTACACTAGGGCTAAGGCAGCCAGCAAAACAAAGCATATTGCTTCCAAATCCTTACCTCAGCCGACTCCGGAGACACAAATTATGTCCATGGCTGCTGATTTAATTTCCATGATCAGAGGTTCACAGGCCCATCCTGAGAGAGCATCCCAGCCTCCTCCTGATAAAAGGCCCCGGGTTGAACCCACTGACCCTTCTCCTTCAGATGAAGACTCTAAGGGCTCTGTCCACTCTGATAGCCAGGAAGAGCTCTTCCAGACCTATGAGGACTCGGATGCAGAAGATTCCATACCTTCGGCCTCCCCTCCTGAGGATATTTCCTTTGGGGAAGTTCTGCACACCATGAGGGAACATTTCAAGTGGCAGGGTCAGGAATATTCTGATTCTAGGAAACGCCTTAGGACTTAAGAAGCCTCAGCACAGGCCCTTAGCTATTCCTCCTGTACTTGATGTTCTGGATGATTTGTATTCTGATTCTAGTGCTACCCCTGATTCTCTTCCTCCTGCTCCAGCCAAGCCAGACAGGTATTACAGGGTCCCAGAAACTCATTCCCATTTATTCATGGCCCATACTGCTGATTTGGAAACTATTTCACAGGGGCCTAAAGGAGTTTCAGCCTCCACCTCTAAAAATCCTTTGCCCTCCAACAGGGAAGCAAGGTCTTTAGAGAGATGGGGTAAAAAGGTTTACACATCCACTACCTTATCTATGAGAGCTTTAAATTGCCTTTTTCATATGTTCCAATATCAGGATTATCTCTTAGAAGATTTACAAAAAACTTTAGCTTCTCCTGATCCTTTAGACAGGAAGACTTTGCAGGAAGCTGTACATAACACTCAGCAAGTAAGCAATCACTTCCTGCAGTGTGGATATGATGCACTGGAAGCTTCATGTAGGGCAGCTATGACAGGGGCAGTGATGCGTAGACATGCTTGGTTAAAAGATCAACCTCTACCAGATCATGTAAAAGCAAAACTTCTGGATGCACCTTTGGAAAAGAACAAGCTTTTTGGTGCAAATGCTAAGGATGTGACCATCGAAGAAAAAGCAAAATCAGTTCAGACTGTGAAAGATTTCCTCCAGGTTCAACCCCCCAGATTCAGTAGGAATTGGCCTTCAAAAACTGGTCCTTTCCTAATCCAGAAAAGTTTCAAAGGGGTAAGAACAGACATGGCCGAGGAAGAGGCCAATACAGAGGCCCTTACAGAGGACGACAATGGCAGCCAGGAAACCAAAGAAGTGACGCAGGGGTTTCACCTGCCCAACAACCACAAACTCAATGACTTTCCTCTACTACCGCCTACCAGGGAACAACTAGAAGCTCCCTTGGGCAGGAAATTGTCTCTGTTTGCAGAAAACTGGCACAGACTGACAAAGGACAAATGGATTTTGGACATTATAGACCGAGGGTACAGGTTTCATTTTCATACCTTACCAAGAAAACAAGGCATGCCAAATCTACCACAACATCAAAGGGCAGAGGCTATCAAGCAAATCACTCTGCTGACTCGAATGAAAGCAATAGAAAGAGTTCCACAACAAGAACAAGAACAGGGGTTTTAAGACTGTTCCTTGTTCCAAGAAAGGAATCTCAATAGAGACCAATACTGGACTTGTCCGCATTAAACACCTTTCTCATAGTACCAAAGTTCAAAATGCTGACTCTACAGCAACTCCTTCCCATGCTGGGCAAGGAGTCGTGGCTGATTACTCTGGACCTCAAATAGGCATACCTGCATGTCCCTATCAGACACAGCTGCAGAAGATACCTCAGATTTCTTGCAGGGCCAGAGCATTATCAATTCTCAACATTGCCATTTGGCTTATCTACTGCGCCCAGAGTATTTACAAAATGCCTGGCTTCAGTAATTGCTCATTGCAGGCTCCAGGGTATACAAATTTACCCGTACCTGGACGACTGCCTCATACAAGCGGACGACAAATTGATGTTGACAAAAAACCTGGATTATGTCATACGATTACTTCAAGCTCTGAGATACACAGTCAACTTCCAAAAGTCAAGACTGCAGCCATCCCAGCAAATCTTCTTAGGAGCCAAACTAGACACAGCCTCTCAGATGGCTTACCTGACAGAAGACAAGCAAGAGAAATTAACTCAATACTTCAAAGGTTTAGCAAAACTCACCCAGATGACTGCAAGGAGATTCCTACAGGCCCTGGGTAACATGGCATCCTGCATTCTACTGGTTCCATTAGCAAAACTACACATGAGAGCTTCAATGGTACCTAAAAAGCATTTGGTCTCAACACAGCAACAACTTGGAGACCATCCTACCACTCATTCCATGCCTACAAAAGGAATTCCTATGGTGGGCCTCGGTGAGCCAGGAAAACACAGGTATGTCATTCAAAAAACCACAGATAACACAGACCATGACTACAGACGCCTCAGACCTTGGATGGGGGGTGCACATGGAAGGCAGGTGTATACAAGGACAATGGTCTCCAAAGGAAACACATCTGCATATAAACCAAAAGGAAATGCTGGCAGTAATGCATGCTATCGAGGCTTTTCAACACCAACTCCAGCAAGGCCATTTAATGATACGGACAGACAACACCACTGTGATGTGGTACATAAACAAGCACGGGGGCACCCACTCTTACCCCCTTTGCAGACTGACAATGCAGCTTTGGGAGAAATCACTGAGTCTAAACATCCAGTTACAATCCCAGTTTGTTCCAGGAAAAGACAATGTGTTGGCGGACAGCCTAAGCAGGAATTTCACAGATCCACACGAGTGGAGGTTACATCCGAAGGCTTTCAGACAACTCACTTCGACATGGGGCAAGCCAGAAGTGGACCTATTTGCCTCTCACCTCAATCATCTTCTACCAAAATTTTGCACAAGGACTTACCATCCAAAGGCTTGGAAAATAGATGCCCTCTCATTCAACTGGAACTCCCTAGCAATCTTTGCATTCCCACCTCTGCCACTGATGACCTCAGTATTACTAAAGATCAAAGCAGAGAAGCCCAAGGGAATCATAATAGCTCCGGATTGGCCAAGACAGCACTGGTACCCACTACTACGGAGCGTATGTCACACCAGGAGGTGGGCCCTCCCTCAGTGGCCTCTACTTTTGACAACACAATTTCGAAACACTGCATCCCAACCTTCAGACACTGCAGCTAACAGCCTGGGAGATCCCATAAATAACTTCAGCTTATCTCTCTCCATGGAAGTTCAGCGGATACTAACAGAGGCTCGAAGACCATCCACCAGAAAGGTTTACTTAGCAAAGTGGAAAAGATTCAGCAATTGGAATACCAGCAAGGGACATGATGCATCATTACCGAACATCCCACTCATCTTGGAATATTTGGCAGATATGTTACAGAGCGGCCTCTCATATTCTTCAATAAAGATACATGCATCTGCTATTTCAGCTAGATAAAACACTGATCCTCCTGTTTTCTCTCACCCCTTACTAAGACAATTCCTCAGGGGAATCGAGAACATTAAGCCACCAAGAAAGGCCCCAGTGCCAGCCTGGGACCTCAATTTTGTCTTAGAAAAACTGACACTACCTCCTTTTGAGCCAGCAGCTTCAGTTGACTTGCAATTTCTCTCATGGAAAACAGCTTTCCTGTTGGCAATTGCCTCAGCAAGAAGGGTTTCGGAGCTACAGGCCCTAATGGCAATACCACCCTTTATTATTTTCCACAGAGACAGGGTTTCATTAAGGACCAACCCTACTTTTATGCCAAAGGTGGTATCTAGGGTTTCTCTAAATCAAGCCATTCATCTGCCTGCTTTCTTCCCCAATCCTGAGAATAAGGGGGAAAGACTTTTGCATACCTTGGACATTCCTAGACAACTTCGATACTACCTGGACAGAACCAAGGCCAGTAGGAAGTCTGAACAGCTTTTTGTAGCTTACGCCCCTGCAGTCCAAGGAAAAGCAATTTCAAAACAGACTATTTCTAAATGGATTGGACATTGCATCAGATTCTGTTATTCCTTTCATGGGAAGACTGTTCCAGCCTATGTCAGACAACATTCCACCAGAGCTACAGCCACCTCTACAGCATTTTTAAGAGGGGTGCCTACAAAGGACATTCTAGAAGCTGCTACATGGAGCTCTGTGCATACATTCTCCAAACACTACAATCTCCCTCTATATTCCAGATCCAGAGCAGGCTTTGTTTCGGCAGTCCTGCAGGGTTTGATTGCCACACCATCTCTTTCCTAGAGCATACCTCCTCCCCCAGCTAAGCTATGGTATTCTACCCACATGTTATGACTGCAGTTGCATTCTTGAAGGACATAATACAGTTTTGTACCTACCATAAATGTAGATGTCCGATAGACATGCAACTGCAGTCAGGTTTTCCCTCCCTCCATACCCCTCTATGCCTAGGGTCCACTCCTATCCCCCCTACTCTTAGCTGGGGATATCTGTTATGGTGTATTTGTTTTATTGCTCATGTATTTGTTTGGAATCCTGTTTTTGTCTTCCAATTTGATTACAGCCTTCCTTGGAGGGCACCTGGCATCTGGGGCAAGAAACACTGAAGAAAATGGCATCTGCTGATGCTTATATACTCCAGCCGCTCTGACGTCTGAGAGAAATGCGACATCAGCCGACGTCTGACCCAGACTTTGGAATTTGGCCGACCGAGGGCTGCCTGAGGCAGGACAACCCCACATGTTATGACTGCAGTTGCATGTCTATCGGACATCTACATTTATGGTAGGTACAAAACTGTACTTTTTGTGAGTTCCAATAAGAGTGGTACATGCTACAAAGGAGTCGAGCCTCTTTCTCTCTACCTTTGCCTTTTTTTGTTTGCTGGTCGGATCATTTAGGCAATTGGTTTCATCGGTTTTTATTTTTTTTTGCGTCTCTTAATGTCCCTTTAAGTTAGACGAGTTTTTAAGCCATTAATTAAAATGATGAAAGGTATGGAAAATGCAAGTTTTCTTACTTGCAAGTCATTTACTAGTTATTCATTTAGTAAACGCTTTCACCTGGAGAGGAGTCTACAGGTGCAAGCAGTTAATCATAGGAGGCTGAACATGCATTTTCCCCTTTTATGCTTCGCTTCTTCCAGCTGTCATAGGGCCCTCATCCATTTCTGGGTCTACCATTACTTTCTTAAAACTCGACATTTCCACAAGTGAAACTGGGGCTGGTATTTATTTTTAAGAATGTTCTGGGGTCCAGACTGCAGCGGCTTCTACCAAAAAAGCAATTGCTAGCATACCACCCAACCGTCCCAAATTACTCTGTTTTTTACAGAGTTTTGGGATCAAAAATTGGGGTGCCACGATTCCAGAGGGGCACCTCTTCATTTCCGATTTCCCTGGCTGCTGCTTTAATAATTTTTTCTGCATTTTGAGCTGACGTCATCACGTGCGCGATGTTGTCAGCTTAGTTAGCCTGTCTGAATTGAGCTCAACTTGCATTCGTATTTCCATTTGAACGCGTGCGAGCAGGAAGGAAACTGCTGCTGCTTTTTGCATGGATCTGCTGCGACAGGGAAGGACACCTTCTCTTCTGCTGCTTTGTGGGAAAGAATGGACTGCTTTCTGCCTGGTGCAGCTTGGATCTACTTCAGCCTTCATTTCGTGGTGGATGGAGCTGCTTGTTTCGGGTAGGAACTGGTGTCTGTGTGGTAGGAATCGTAGGATGTTTAGAATGGGTAATTTTTAGGGCAGCCGCAGAGCCTTACTTGGCTCATTTATCGTTCTGTACCCGTCCCTGTTCTCATGATCCTCTACTCTTGAAGGGAGAGAACTAGAGAAGGTTTGATTGTCAAAACTGTTGGCTAGTACTTCTAGAGCAAGCTGCGTCACTGTGCTAAAGGTGCGAGATGCCCCTGGCTCCTTCACTTATAAATTAAACTATATGCAAACTACCTAATCGTTATTTGGCAAACTGTTGCCTCCTCCACTTATACTTTGACTTCTGCATTAGATTTTCTAGCTGCAGCCCATAGTTTACAGTGGCCCAGTGTGGGTACACATTTCTATCAAGGATCGTTGGAAACGAATAGCTTTCTATGACGTTCACAGATAAACAAATGTTTAAATAACTTCAAAATATTCTTCATTGTTGAACAATCCCATTTTTTACTGCTTTTGGCATATGAAACTTAGCACTGGACAGAGTACAATAAAGGTGTGGAAAATGTGAAGAGTAAGCCTAAAAACTGGGCCACATTGTTCACTGGGAAGAAATAAAACCTAGTGCAAAAACAAATGTTTTAGTTGAGCCATATTTACTATTTTCTGGAGTATGGCTTCTGATGGTTTGCATTCTTAGAGTTCTCATGTCTCCAGTCTGACAATTGAATGAAAGAAAAATACTGAGACTAATATTTGACTTTAATGTGTAACCCTCAAGCACACTGAACAGAAAGATAGACCCCTGAAGAATTATGGAAACTGCTACAGGAAAGATTCAATACAATAATAATCAGCAGGTCTCTGCCAGAAGGCTTCCTCTGAATAACAGCCATACCATCTTTATTTACTGGAATAACTGAAATAGATTTGTGCTTTATAGAAGTACTGAGAATTCACTAGATTAAATAAGTTTGAGAGTAATTTGTTATCCTGGTAGCCATGATTTTATGTTCATTTTGAAACCGTGTACCTCTTAAATGCCATGATTGCTTCCATAATTAAGCTGATCATATACCACCACGTCTGGCTAGGTTCTTCACTCCAGTAAGTGTTTTTTTTTAAACTCTACAACAATTTTTTATTTGAGAAGTGTCATTCATATATTTTTATAGTGCAATAATTTCTTTATTTATGCAAAAGTAAACTGATGTGTTAGCTGACGCTGTATATTTTTCTGCTTTTTGTGCAAAAGGAAACCTACATGCTTGCTGCTTTTCTTTTAGCTTAGAACTGTAATCGTAATAAGTTTGGGAAGACTGAGTGTTGGGGCAAACCTATTTCTCCCTCAGTGCTTCATTAGTATTTTTGGCTCCATCCCATGGGTTTAGTGGTGTAAACACTGCCATCACTGTGTATTATTGTACCGTGTCTATTTTAACAGAAATAACCACAGAAGGAATATAAGCACTTGGTGACTAAAGAAAAACTCAACTAAGAAAGCATTAGGTTTTACTAGAAATGTAAGCCTTAATTTTGTTATGGTAGAGCTATCTGGCTTCCTGAAATCAAATCACAACCGTCACAGACAGTAATGTTTTAAAATAAGTTTGCACTTATTGTTATCCCTGCAAATAGGTCTACCAGTTTAACAGCTTTTTCTTTTATTTATATAAATATATTGTGTGTGTTTACTAATATATTTGTTAATATACACACAATATACACAAGCAGGAGGCTTTAATTGTGTTTATTTCTATTAATAGCAGCTTCTTTTATATGATTGCAGTGCACGCAGGAGACATTACTTGTGTGTTTATATTAACAGCAGCTGAGCTTTTATTTTTATGATTGCAGGCAGGAGGCTTTACTTGTGTGTGCGTTTATATTAGCAGCAGATTCTTGTGTGCGTGTCTGTGAGAGGAGGCATATTTTGGTTGTCCGTCAGTTTGCGGTTGAAAGTTGGTCTCCCGCAATTCTGTTGAAGTGGGCAGGGTTACAATTATGTATAAATTTTATGTTTATCAGCGTACAGATTTGTACCTATTTTCATAGGCCTTTGTCCAGATTTTTGATGTTTCCAGGTTGAGAGGTATGATTGCCAGAAAATGTATATATCAATCAGAACCTGTTGTAATTTAGTACTGAATACTGTGAAGGAAATAAAAGTATAATCTTTAGAATATAATTTTATTATTTGTTAGTAATTGCAGGTGTGGGGGTAGCCACATTCTTTGATTTCCTGTCCTTGCCTATTTAAGTGGTACAGTTTCAAATATTTTCTGCTTAAAAAACCTCCGCTTTGGCCGGCTAAGATCTAGCTGTATTCAACTGGACGTATAAGAGAATTTAAGTACCTTTATCTGCACTTTTTTCAAATACAGTATTTAAATTGATTTAACTGTGTTGCAGGAATATTAACTGAACTGGAGGATGTCCTTCATGGATGCATCTGCAGTCATAACAACTGGGTTGTCCTGTCGTCAGGCAGCCCTTCAGTCGGCCGGATTCCAAAGTCCGGGTCCGGCTTCGGCTGATGTCGCACTTCACCCGACGTCATCTCTGTTGGTCTTCGGGTATAAAAGCATCAGCCGACGCCATTTTCCTCAGTCTTTCTTGCCGCGTGGCCAAGCAGAAGCTGTTCGCAAGTGCCGGTCGGTCGGATCCAGAGATTACTTCTACCGAATACTACTTCGAAGACTTCTAAAGCTAAGTACCCCGTTGGGGACTCTTTCTTGCCTCAGCCGATGTCAGAAAAAGTTAATAATTGTTTAACCTGTGGGAAACAAATACCTCATAAAGATTTCCACTCTTATTGTCTGCCTTGTTTAGGCCCAGCCCACGACGTAGCAGCCTGTTCGGCCTGTGCTTCTTTCAACCGACGAACGCTTAGGCGTCGGTCGGAGTTTGCAGAACAGTTTTTCGGTTCTGATTTTGCGTACATTATGCAGTCGGATCCTCCGACTACCCAATCTGCCAAAACGCAAAGATAAAGACCGACACTCGCGGTCCGCGGTTTTGGCCGAAACCATGGTTAAGCAAACCGCGAGTGTCTCGGTTGCGGCCGAAACCGAGAAAACTGATCAAAGTACAGCTGAACCTATCTCTACAACTGAGGCCCCTGCTACCACTCTTGAATCGGCCTCAGAAATTTTATCCACTACGGTGGTTGCCACTGACTTATCAGACACCATTCCCTTGGATGTCTCTACCCCAGCACGTGGTGCTGCTAGGCCTCCAGCAGCCATGTCCATTAAGGCCTTCGCCAGGGCTAAAGCAGCCAAGACTACTAAGACAGTGCCTGTTAAACCCCCACAACCAGGCCCTCTTCTAGTTCTCAAATGCTTACTTTGGCAGAAGATTTAATTTCATTAATTAGAGGATCTCAATCTCACCCAGACAGGGCCTCTCAGCCCCAGAGAAGAGACCTAGGGCAGAGCCCCTGAGCCAGTGTCCTCTGATGATTCTGCTGACGAATCAGACATAACTGACCAGCCAGAGGCTCCTTTCTCCAATTTTGAAGATTCTGATGCTGAAGAATCCATTCCAGCTGCTTCCCCACCAGAAGAATTCTCCTTTGGGGAAACCTTACATGCCATGCGAGAGCAGTTCCAATGGCAGCAACAGGATTTTTCAGACTCCAGAAAAAGACTTGGGGCCTTTCTGCACCTCCCACAGCACAGGCCCTTAGCTATACCTCCTGTTCTCTCTGTGGTGGATGATGCTTTCAATGATGTCTGCTCCGCTCCAGATTCTTTACCCCCAGCCCCTGCCAAACCAGACAGATTTTACAGGGTGCCAGATACTCATCACCACCTTTACAAGGCCCCACTTGCAGACCCGAAACTATATCCCAGGGTCCCAAGGCAGTAGCGACCATAGCTAAAACCCTATTCCTTCTGAAAGGGAAGCAAGGTCATTAGACAGATGGGGTAAAAGGTCTACACTTCAGCTACTCTCTCAGCTAGAGCTTTAAACTGTCAGTTTCACATGATACAATACCAAGAGTTTATGCTTGATCAGTTAACTAAAAACTAACCACTGATGAATCTCTTGATAAGAAATATGTATTAGAAATGGTAAATAACATACAACAGGTTAGCAACCATTCCTTAAAATGTGGCTATGATGCACTGGAGGCTTCATTTAGATCAGCCATGACTGGCACAGTGATAAGAAGGCATGCATGGCTAAAGGCGCAAGCTTTACGGATCATGTTAAAGCTAAGTTGCTAGATGCTCCTATGGATAAGACAAGTTTGTTTGGTACACCTGCCCAGCAGGTTATGAAGAAAATGGAAGAAAAGGCAAAATCTGTTCAAGCGGTTAAAGATTTCTTGCAGGTTCAACCCCAAGGTTTAGCAGGAACTGGCCTGCCAAAAATTGGTCCTTTCCTGACTCCACAAAATTTCAAAGGGGCAGGAATAGACGTTCCAGAGGCAAAAACCAAACCAGAGGAGGTGCCTACAGAGGACGACAGTGGCAAGGTAACAACAGAGGCACAGACACAACCACTGCCACTACATCAGCACAACCACAGTGACTTAACCCTAAATCCACCTACCAGGGAACAAATAGCAGCTCCTCTAGGCGGAAAGTTAACCTTATTTTCAAAGAACTGGCACTACATAACAAAAGACAAGTGGATCTTACAAACCATAGATCAAGGTTACCGGTTTCACTTCCACACTTTACCAGTCAAAAGAGGAATGCCAAATCTACCTCCAAATCAAAAAAACAGAGGCACTACAACAGATAATGGAGTTAGCAAACATGAGAGCTGTGGAAAGAGTGCCAACAGCAGAGCAAGGAAAGGGGTTCTACTCCAGACTATTCCTAGTTCCAAGAAAGGAAAAAAGTTGGAGACCAGTTCTCGACCTGTCCACCTTAAATACATACATCATTGTCCCAAAACTCAAAATGCTGACCCTACAGCAACTTCTTCCCATGCTGGGCAAGGAGTCTTGGCTGGTAACTCTAGATCTCAAGGAGGCATACCTGCACGTCCCCATTCGACCAATCTGCAGAAGATACCTCAGATTTCTTGCAGGATCAGAGCACTATCAATTCTCAGCATTGCCCTTTGGCTTATCTACTGCGCCCAGAGTATTCACAAAATGCCTGGCATCAGTAATCGCCCATTGCAGACTACAGGGAATTCAAATTTACCCATACCTGGACGACTGCCTGCTACAAGGGGACAACAAAAGCAAGCTGACAACAGATTTACAAAGGGTCATTTACTTGCTACAAGCACTGGGATACACAGTCAATTTACAAAAGTCAAGGCTGATACCATCCCAAACAAGGACATTCTTGGGCGCGGAATTGGACACAGTAAAACAAATGGCATTCCTGACTACAGAAAAACAAAAACTCCCTCTTTACTTCTTGGCACTAACAAAACTGAACAAGTTAACAGCAAGAAAAGTACTGCAGGCCTTGGGCTTCATGGCATCATGCATAATCTTGGTCCCATTTGCCAGACTACATATGAGAAAACTACAGTGGTACCTAAAGAATTTATGGTCCCAACACAGACACAGCCTAGAAACAGAAATCCCACTAATTCCATGCTTAAAGCAGGAGTTCCTATGGTGGGCTCAGGCATGTCAGTCAAACCCAGGCCTACCCTTTCGCAGATGTCAAGCAAGCCAGACCATCACAACAGGCGCTTCAGACCTAGGATGGGGGCCCACATGCTGGACAAATGCGTGCAAGGATTGTGGACACAGGATCAACTTCACCTGCACATCAACCTAAAAGAAATGCTGGCAGTAAAACTGGCAATCCAAAAGTTCAAACCATTTCTCCAAGAGGGCCAGTTGATAAGGACAGACAACACCACAGTCATGTGGTACATCAGCAAACAGGGAGGCACTCATTCATACCCCCTATGCAGAATGACTTTGGAGCTATGGACCCTGGCACTCAGCTACAACATCCAGTTACAGGCAATATTTGTACCGGGAAAAGAAAATACTCTAGCAGACATATTAAGCAGAACCACATCGGATGCCCACGAATGGAAGCTGCACCCGGACATCTTCAAGACCATCTCAAAGAAATGGGGAATGCCTCAGATCTATTCGCATCACCTCTCAATCTCCAGCTCAAAAAGTTCTGCACAAGGGCATTCCACCCACTAGCATGGAAAGTGGATTCGCTCTCCTTCAGCTGGAAAGGCCTAACAGCATATGCATTCCCACCTCTTCCCTTGATACACAAAGTACTACTAAAAATCAAGGAAGAACGTCCAAGGATAATCCTGATAGCTCCAAACTGGCCAAGACAACACTGGTACCCACTGCTGAGGAGCATGTCTCGGAACAATATGTGGCCAATACCCCTGATGCCTTTGATGTTAACTCAGAACAACTACAGCATCATACATCCAAACCTAAAAACGTTGCAACTGACTGCATGGAACATCACATAGCAGCAGCTAATCCAGAACTTTCCCAAAGAGTTAAAGACATTATTCTTGAAGCACGCAGACCTTCAACAAGAAGGAACTATGCTGGAAAATGGAAAAGGTCCGTCATTTGGAGTACGGAAAGAGGAAAAGATGTCAAACATAGATATGCCTAACATTCTGGAGTATCTGGCCGAACTTCTTCATTCAGGCCTGTCCTACTCCTCCAAGATACATGCATCAGCTATTTCAGCAGAATACAGCTTTGATCCACCTGTTTTTTCGCACCCTTTGCTCAGGCAGTTCCTCAGAGGAATCAAGAATGTAAAACCTCCAAGGAAACCACCATTACCAGCTTGGGACTTAAACTTTGTGCTAGAAAAGTTGACACTATCACCCTTTGAACCAGCAGCAACAGCAGACCTACAACACCTGTCATGGAAAACTGCTTTCCTACTGGCAATTACTTCAGCAAGGAGGGTTTCAGAACTACAGGCCTTAATGGCAGTGCAACCCTTCCTAATCTTCCACCAAGATAGTGTCCATGAGGACTAATCCTACATTTATGCCTAAGGTGGTATCCAGAGTGTCTTTAAACCAGGCAATCCACCTACCTACCTTCTTTCCCAACCCACAAAACAGAGGGCAAAGAATACTGCATACCTTGGATGTACATAGACAGCTACGCTACTAGTTGGACAGAACAACAAATAGCAGAAAGACTGACCAACTTTTTGTAGCCTATGCAACAGGAAGGGAAGGAAAAGCTATTTCCAAACAGACAATCTCCCAATGGATAGGAAATTGCATACGATTCTGTTACTCCTTCCATGGAAAACCAATTCCACAGAACATAAGACCTCATTATACAAGGGCAACAGCCACTACCACAGCCTTCTTACGAGGAGTGGCAACCAAAGACATTATTGAGGCGGCTACTTGGACCTCCGTGCATACATTTGCCAAGCATTATAATTTGCCTCTATATTCCAGATCCCGAGCAGGGTTTGCCACTGCTGTACTGCAAGGGATCCTAAACACACCATAATCTACTTTTATCCTCCTCCCCTAGTTGGCTATGGTATTCTACCCAGTTGTTATGACTGCAGATGCATCCATGAAGGACATAGTACAGTTTTGTACCTACCATAAATGTAGATGTCCGAACTGGATAGCATCTGCAGTCAGGATTACCCTCCCTCCTTCCCTCTGTGGTACTCCTAGGGTGTTTACCCTCCTAATAGCTAGCTGGTGGGGAGTCTTTTATGGTGTATTTGTTTGTATATATGTACATACATGCTTATTTTTGTGTTTACCTCTATCTTTTGGAAACATTGGCATCTATCCAAATTTTAGCCTTCAAGAGGGCTACTGGCATCTGGGGCAAGAAACACTGAGGAAAATGGCGTCGGCTGATGCTTTTATACCCGAAGACCAACAGAGATGACGTCGGGTGAAGTGCGACATCAGCCGAAGCCGGACCCGGACTTTGGAATCCGGCCGACTGAAGGGCTGCCTGACGACAGGACAACCCAGTTATGACTGCAGATGCTATCCAGTTCGGACATCTACATTTATGGTAGGTACAAAACTGTACTTTTTAAATCTGCTCTTCAGTTACTCACCCACCCTCCCTGTTTTTGTTTTGGTGTTGATCTTAGTGGCCTTGAAACTGCCTGCCCCTCTTGTAAATTTGTGTTTGGATACTCCTCCTGGGCCCATCTCATTTGCTCACTCAACTGAGTGCAGTGAGATCATATTCTGATTTCAGGCACTCCTACTGTGTACAAAGAGAGCATCTGGGAAACAGAAAAAAAATTAAGCTGGTTTCCTGTCTTTCCTGTTAAGTAGTATAGACTGTTTGTTGGCTTCTGAGCCCCCAAACCCTTCTGTGTTGGAGGGAAGCCTTTTAGCTTAGTTTTTTTTTCTTATAACTAGCCAGTTTTCTAGTTTCAGCACTCAAATCTGTTTCTTTTGAACTCTGCACTTGTTCAGAACTCCTAAGCATTTCATAAGCTGCAAATTACTACAGCACTCAACTTTCCTCACTTGTCTAGAGGAAAGCAGTTTTTAGTACTTAATAAATAAGCACTTATCCAGGCATGTCTAAGGGTCAGCTCCCAGTGATTTCTCCTGTCTACCCGATGAATCTGGGCATCTTGGGGCAATGCAGCAATTGTCTCATGTACACCGACAACCCTCTCCTCCTACCACCCAACACTACAACCTGTGAGCGATGGACTTGTATAGCCAAACTGGAAGCAAAGCTCTCTCCACCCAAGACTGAACTAGACAGTCAAGAGGAGAAGGTAAACACTTACATCACACTCATCACATAGTCCCTCAAAACCTACACCACCAAAACACACACAAACACAAAACACATACCTGCATTCACAGAGGCTCTCAATAAAAACCTGCCCAAGCATCAGGGATATCCAAAGCATAAACGCAAGCAAACTCCACCCCCCAACACAACCCAAATGAGACACAGCCCACAAACTCAGTGCCACTCATCCACAGCCCATAAGACATAACTTACCCAACACTCGGGCACACTGATGTTCACTCAGTAGACTAAACAAGGAGAAAGTTACTGTCAGCTGCCAGGATCCACCACATAATGCATGCACTCAGGTCACTCCACTAAGTACAACTATGACACTGTCATTGTCCATGTTGGTGTGAATGACCTGAGACGTACCTCACTGGACTACATGAAAAGAGACATGGAGGAGATCTCCGATCTTATATCCCAGGCAGGTATGACCCTAACCCTGAGTAGCATCCTGCCATCACCCAGAATGATACCACAGTACAAGGACAAAATGATTGACTTCAACAATTGGCTAAGCTTCTGGTGTCATTCTAAGGAGATCCAGTATTTGTCTGCCTGGGACGACATGATCGGTCCACGATGCTTTGCCAGAGATGGCCTGCACCTGTCGCCCTTGGGATTCCGGATACTGGCTAAGGCTCTTGCCACCCCTATAGTGCCTTTTTTAGGCAAGGTTCAAATGACAAATTCACCACCGTAACAGGTACAAGCAAGGAAAATCTGAGGGTAATGCTATTCAATGCTAGAAGTCTAAACCTCAAAATACACTCACTCGAGGCACTCCTTAAAATGGAGAACATTGACATCTGTGCAGTGACAGAGACCTGGTTCAAAGCTCCAGAGAGCACCCCTGCATTACCAGGCTTCAATTCATACCACACCTTTCGGCCACCTAACCCAGAAAGAAGCACTAAAGGTGGAGGCTTGTCCATATTCATTAAGGATATCCACACCTCTAGGCTAGTTGCACAACATAATGCATCCGAGATTATCCAAGTGCAACGAACTGTGGGCAAGACCACAATCCAAATTGTAGCTTGCTACAGACCCCCCACCATGCCCCAGGATTCACACTCCTCATTTCTTGATGCACTGGAAAGTATTAGGGTACAACCGAACACCCTAATAAAGGGAGATTTCAACTACCCCACCATTAACTGGGAAAACTACTCGTGTACCAACTCTTTTGCTCAACGTTTTCTAGAATTCATAAATTCCAACGCCTTGGATCAACTTATTCACACCCCCACCAGGGGCAGCAATATCCTAGACCTGGTCATTACCAACATGGTTCCACACCAGAGGTAAATTCCTCTGTCGGATCCGACCACAAGCTAATCAGCCTAGACATCACATCCCATCCCCCAGCCCCAATTAGGGAAACCATTGGAAAAAAACTTCTCAAAAGCCACCTTCACACTTACAGAAGTGGCAAACTTCATGACACCCATGCAGACTGACAGTAGAGGTATGACTGCCGAATCCTACACGAATGCACTTTATAAGCACTTACATGAGTGCATGGATCATGCTATCCCTAATAGAACCAAGATGTTATCCTCCAAAAAAAGGAAGCCAATCTGGTGGTCCTCTGCCATAAACAAACTCTACAACAGAAGAAAGAAACTGTTGCAAGAGTCAAATCCCATGACTGGAGGAACTCCTTGGTCAACCTCCGTAAGAAGCTGAGATCCCTCATAAAATCCTCCAAAGCTAGTTACGAAAAGAAAATTGCCACCGACTCTAAAGACAACCACAAAGCATTCTATAGGTGTCAAGAATCTAAAGGGGAGCACTCAGATCTGCTCTGAGTTACCGCATAATGGCACTAAATATACTGAACCAACTGATATTGCCAACATCCTAGCAGATGGGTTCAGTGCTAACTTTACCCCCTCACCCCTAGAGGGCCCATCTCTGTACCGGAAGAATGCAAAGTTCCTATAATCATGGCTGCACAGGTAAACACTCTCCAAAGCCAAGAACACAGCATCCATGGAACCTGACAATATCCCAGGCTGCATTCTACACAAACTACAGAATGAACTGGCACCATACCTAAGTACCATGTTCAATCATAGCCTCACCTCAGGCTTTGTACCCACTGAATGGCGCACTGCAACAGTTATCCCACTCCACAAAGGGGGAGCCATGACGGACCCCGGGAACTACCACCCCATTAGCCTGATGAGCCTGGTCTGCAAGGCCATGGAACGCATCATTGTGGAACTCATTAACAAAGACATTGGTAATCTCCAAACTCTGGACCCTACTCAGTTTGGATTTGTAAAAGGCAGATCATGTCTCCTAAACCTGATTGACTTCTTTAAAGCAGTCACCAAAGCCATAGATGAGGGTAAAATGGTTCACACAGCTTATCTAGATCTCACCAAGGCTTTCGACACCATCCCCCACTCTGGAATTATAGATAAGCTCACTAAACTAGGTATAAATCCCTATGTCACAAGATGGGTTGCCAACTGGCTCACGGACAGAACCCACACTGTCAAAGTAGCGGATTCCAAATCCGACATCAGACCAGTGAACAAGTGGAGTACCACAGGGTTCAGTCCTGGGTCCTCTCCTGTTTGGTATCTACTTTGAAGTGCAGGCCAACACAGAAGGTCTTTGGCTAACAAAGTTTGCTGATGACTGCAAACTAGGAGCCATAATCGAAACTCCGAACGATGTGGACAAACTACAAAAGGGCCTCACTGAGACAGATACGTGGTGTCAAAGCCTTTGCCTGAAGCTCAATGCCAAAAAGTGTATTGTCATCCCCTTTGGTAAAAACTCTGTACCCATGAACTACCACATAGCTGGTAGTCTACTTAATGCCGAAAATGTGATGAGACCTTGGGACACAGGTGGACAGTAGTATCTCCTTTGATAATCACATCGCCACAGTGGTCAGGAAATCCTTCTACGTGGCTCTTCTCATCACAAAAGGATTCTCATCCAGAAAAAGAGGTCATTGTTCCCCTCTACTCATCACTCAGACCCATTATAGAGTACAACGCCCCTTTTGGTATGTACCTCACAAGACCTCTACAACTGGAAAGACCACAGAAATACCTCACAAAGAGGATTACTGGCCTCAAACAGATGCCCTATGCAGACAGTCTCAAAAAACTACATCTTTACTCAATCGCATATCGCCTACTCGAGGGCAATCTCTGCCTAACATACAAAGCTATGTCAAACCCAGAGCTGTTGGACATGCTTCACTTAAAGAAATCCCAATCCCTCCGAGCTACACGCTCTAGGGACCTTAACCTTGTCACCACAATAAACAGAACATGCTGGCGGGATAGATTCCTGTCCCAGAGACTTCCCATACTCTGGAACAGACTACCTATCTGTCAAACAGAGCTCCTCATTAGCACTCCAAGAAAAATCTTGATTGAATGGGAAATTCACCCCGGGGGTCACTTCTGTGGCTCTGCTCGATAGGGGCACAGGAAAATAATTTTCTTGGGTGGCGAAAGCCAGGGTACATTTTTTGGCTAGGCTTGTATGGGCCCTAGGGCCGATAGCCTAGTATCTACCTATGAACCTAAAAGGGAATGAGCAAATTGCAGGGAATGTGTGGTAGCCATACACACAAGTTCATGAATTGGAGGGAGGCTTATGGGAACTCATAAACTGAGCAATTGAGAAGACAGTGTAACATTGCTTTTATACCCTGTTCAAACTGAACACTAGTAATGCACCCATCATGTACATGTACTGGATGTTTGTGCTAGCTTGTATGGGGTGAATGCTACAAAATCATAATGCATTAAAAATGGAATTCACTTTCTATTGTATGTGCATCTGTCATTGAGTAAAAAGTGAGAATTTAAAGGGGTGTATATGTAAAAATAAGTGAGTGTACAGTGGATATAGATGTGTAAAAGTGTTTTTCAGTTGAATTGTACAGGCTATAGGTCACATTAAAGGTGGGAAACGTTTTTGAAATGATTTATTGTGGTCTCATTTTTTTATATATCAAACTGGCATTTTAAGAGGTGTATCCACTGTTACATGCATTCAGACATATAGTGTGAATATACATTAAATGTAAAAACACTGGAGGTCCTGGGAGGCTGGGATTGTATTAAGCTGGCAAGAGTGAAACCCTGAAGTCATCAAATGAAAAAAGTAGCTCCAGGTGTAGTGCGCTTTCCTTTTGGTACTGGAAGATCAGAAGTTTTTTTTTTGCCACATAGGGTAGTTGAATTAATTCTAGGGGGAATCCCTGGTGGTCTCATTAGGATTTGACATGCTCAACGACTCTGCAAAGCTTTAGTACAATTTTTATGTTGGGTTTGGTGTAATGGCTAAGGTGATCACCTCAGACACAAGGCACGGAGTTTGATTCTTACCTTTGAGGGAAATTGGCTAGGCTTAAAATGGCAAACAAGGGCAGCTAGCCTAGTACTTGCCTATGAATCGGTGATATGGGATGGACAAGCCAACTTAAAGCACAGTATACAAAGATGCTGACTAGGATTTTCTGATCAGTGTAGTTCATGTAAATCTTAATGTAAACTATAGTGGCAGGGCTTTATAGAATTGGCATGTAAGGGATTTCTCCAACTAGTTTAAAATTACATTGCTAATACTGCCTTTCAGTTGAAGTTCTAGCTTTCCAGCAGTCACAAGTACTGTCATTGAAGGGGTAGGTATCATGATACCTTTCTCCCTCTGACCATGCTGCAAACAATGATTCGGTTCATGCTGAATTTTTAATGCAATAATTGCAGAACAAGTTTAGAGGGAACTTCCAACTGGCTTCCATTTCTTCACACAAGCTTCTTGTTAGTATTAAGATCTTTACTGTACAATTTTGAACATGGAATGAAGAGGATAGTCTTGACTGAACTTCTGATCCAAGTACCAATACATTTTGCGTTTTTCCATCCTTTATCTTTAAACAGAATTGAGTTTTGTGGAAGAACTATTTCAGAGACTAAGCAGTATCATTCTGTAGCTGAAGCAAGTTGACAATCTTCACTCTCAATGCTGCGCTCAAGGCAGTTGTCTGCTGCATCTGTTGTGGCTGAAAACTGTTGATCCAGCCCACCTGCCTGGTTACCAGGTATGGTGCACTGGTGTTGAGTACTGTCAAGCCCTTGTGATATATTTTTTTGGGCTTGTTGGTTCATTGGGCCCTTAAGAAAAGGAAATTGCATCAGGTGGTGGTAATGTTGCAGTTTTACATTCTGGGGGCAAATTTTCGGTATGTTTTGTTCATAAATGTGAAGGTATGAACAGTGAAATCTATTGTAAAAGGAAATTCTGCATTCTCACTGTAAACTTAATCTTTCCAGCAGGACTTTGATTAAAACTGTTTCACAAAGTGGCACAAAAACGTTATGTTGGATTTCTGTGGGAGAATATAATTTGTCTTGCTTTCAGTTTGTTGAAGATAGTTCACCTTCATGCATTCTTACAGCACTGACAATACAGGTATTCAGTACCCACAGTGATGGGGGGTGGCTGTTGTGCCTTCAGAGATGGGGGATATGTTTTGACTTTTCCAAGGAGGGGATATAAAATGTGTATGGTAATAAATATACTGAAGACTAATGTTTTAACATTGAATGTGACACAAGGTGAATGTTAGTATTGCCCATAATCTTAAACCTGGAGCCATTATAATTGCTTGGATTATGCTTATAGTGGCTAATCTCTAGACACTGTCCAACTGTTTTTCCTCGGCAGCGCGTATAGATAGCATTCACTATCGAAGTTTTGCTTTGTAATAAGCTAGTATTCACTTTTAACCGTTCATAGTGCAGACCTTAAAAATTGTGGGTTTATAAAGAGGCTACTAGTCTGGTTGGGACCAACCATCTCAAAGGATGGTATTCTGGTTGCAGTTGTATATTAATGTTCAAGGCAACTTGATCAGCGTTTGCCATTTTGATGCATCTGTTGCTTTGTTTTAAATTTCTAATGCCTGTTTTAAGTATCTTATTAGATTTGTCTGGTCTTATTTATCGCATACTAATCTATGTAAGAAATAACTGAGTTTTTCCCACACATTTTCTCCAACTCCTGTTTTCATTGCACTTTACTATGAAATACATCTTGTGTTCTCTTTACAATTTTTTCACTCTTCATGGGGTGGGGGGGGGGGTCTAGTAGTCAGCTGTTTTTTTTTTAAATGTGGTTTGCCCAGTCTTCCCTTCCACTCGTACTGATTTCTGGGGTAGCACCTTGGAGTGGGTATGAAACAGGGGGTGGTATTGCCCCACTTCTAGAGGCTGAGCCAATGCCCCCCAATTACAGTGCTCCCAGCTTCTACCAGGAGTCATTGCAGGAGATGCCCACAGAAACGTCCTCCCACCAAGGATGGTAACTCCTATCCCTTGTCACTCCAGTCACCTAATAACTCTAATCAAACCCAGGGCTCAGAAAACTTGTGTTTAGCAAGTTTTTTGTCTTGCTCTGGGAAACTGTAGTGCTTGGAAACTTCATTGCTGTGAGACTGTTGGGTACCATAGGCTACTGACTCAAGGCTCAACCTTTTCAGACTCCCAGCTAGGACCCATCAGTGATTTTTGGTAGTGTGATGAGACTAAGACCTTTCTGTGACTGGTAGGCAGAAGATGTTTTATCCCAGCTGGGAAAGCATTTCCGTGAGAGGAGAGATCTGTGCGCTATGGAGACTATTTTTGCTTTGGGCCCTCTGGCCTTTCAGGATGTCACCTGCAAGGGCTTGTTTCCTGGCTTTCTGGGTCTGCAGATGGGAGTAGATGGCGGTGCCTTTTCCTCCTGCTTCTTTTGACTTTGGAGATTTCCTGTCCCTTTCTGGGCTTCTCTGCAATCATTTTTATGAGGATGGGGGGTAGAGAGATAAAACTTAATCCATTTGAGATCCTGTTTTTTGTTTGATGGTAGCAGGTAGTGAATGGCTCCTTACAGTTCATCCCCCCCCCCCTGGCCATGGAGAATGGAGGGTAGGGATGCTCTTCGTCTCACATTGCTGCAGTCATAACCTGTGGGTAGTCTGCTGTCCTCTGTCAGCCCGAATACCAAAGAGTTAGGCTGGCGTCTGTCATGGTCACCCGGAGCTGACGTCAGTACATAGTAGTACTTAAGCGCATGACCGACGCCATATCCTCAGTCTTTCTTGCCGCGTGGTCCGAAGCAGAAGCAGCGTTTGCAAGTGCCGTTCGGCGTTCTGAAATTTTCATTTTTCGAGTTTCAGACCAAAGACCAAGTTGGGCTAAGTACCCCGTTGGGGAAAATTTGAGTCTTTTCTTGCCTCAGTTAATCCGGATGTCAGAAAAAGTTAATTGTATTTCTTGTGGGAAACTGATACCTCATAGGGACTATCATTCTCTCTGTATTCCTTGCTTGGGGCCTGAACACGACGTAGTCGGGTGTCGCTTTTGTGCTAGATTTAATAAGCGCACCATTAAACGAAGATTAGACTGTGCCAGACTTGTTTTTGGTAAGCGGTGTAACTACAACATGCCGTCGGATCCTCCGACACCCGCTACCGCTAAAAAAACGTAAAGATAAATCTTTAAGGTCTAAACCAGATGAGTCGTCCGTTGCGGACGCCGGTTCTATGGAACCTCTGGTTGAATCTGTGGATCCGGCCGAGGTCTCGGCTGAATCCTAGGGGGAACCTTTACTTTTGCAGGAGTTGGCCTCTCAGGAGTTAGGCCAGGCCGAGGGTGCTTCTCAAGTATCTGTAGTTCCATCCTTACAAAAGGTTATTAGGCCTTCTACCTCAGTGGCTAAAGGCCATGCTAAGGCTAAACCTGGTCTTACTGGTACTGGCCATAGCCCTAGTTCTTCAGCTTCTGTTCCTAAAAAACATATGTTGAAAATGGCAGAGGATTTGATTACTTTGATCAGGGGTTCTATGTCCCAGAGAAGAGGCCTAGGGTGGAGACAGATTTAGAGGGAATGGAGCATTCTTCAGACTACTGAGTCCTCAGCTGAGGATATTCAGGATTTCCCTCCCTATTCAGATTCGGATGCAGAGGATTCCTGTCCTTCTGCTTCTCCAGAGGATTTTTCCTTTTCTGAAACTTTACATTCCGTGAGGGAACATTTCAAGTGGGAAGGTCAGGATTTTTCAGATTCTCGAAAAAGGCTTAGGGAATTTTTGTTTTTACCACAACATAGGCCTTTGGCTATTCCCCCTGTCTTAGATGTTGTTCAGGATGTTTTTTCTGAAGCTTCTCTTAATCCTGATTCTTTACCCCCTGCCCCTGTCAAGCCAGACGGATATTACAGAGTTCCAGAAGCACATAAATATTTGTATGAGTCCTAGAGCTGACCCAGACACTATTATTCAAGGGCCAAAGGGTGTCAGGGCTTCTGTGGTTAAGAATCCAGTTCCTTTGGATAAAGATTCTAAAGCGTTGGGAGGAAAAAAGTGTACACCTCTTCTACGTTAGCTATGAGGGCTTTAAATTGCCAGTTTCATATGCTGAAGTATCAGAACTTTTTGTTAGGCCAATTGAAATCTAAGGTGGATGCTTTATCTGAGGGTATAGAGTGTAAGGAATTGCAGGAGTTGGTTCATGCTTCAGATCAAGTTGGAAAACATTCTTTGCAGTGTGGTTTCGATGCTCTTCAGGCTTCATCCAGGGTGGCTGCTACTGTTTCAGTTATTCGTAGACATGCCTGGCTTAAGGATCAAAATTTGTCAGAGCATGTTAAAGCTCGGATTTTGGATGCTCCTCTACAATCTGAAGTTCTTTTTGGTTCTCCTGTGGAGTCAGTTTTGAAAAAGATGGAAGATGAAGCTAAGTCTATGCAGACGGTCAAGGATTTTTTGCAGGTGCAGCCCCCTAAGTTTAGCAGGAATTGGCCTGCTAGAGGATGGTCCTACCCTTCTTCGGATTTTCAGTCTAAGGGCAGGTCTAGACGTGGTAGAGGCAGGGCTCACGCTCAGGGTTCTTTCAGACCTAGTACTTGGAGTTTTCCTGCACAGTCTTCTGGTGAGGGCAGGGGTCAGCCTTTTCGTAAACAGACCCAATGACCTGTATTTTCAGCTGCCAGATCCTTCTTTTCTGGCAGCTCCTCTAGGAGGAAAGTTGGCACTTTTCAAACAAAATTGGCATTTGGTCACCCAGGACAAATGGGTGTTGGAAATAATAAATCAAGGTTACAAGTTTTATTTTCACACTTTTCCTCCTTTCAAAGGCATGCCGGATGTGCCTCCTCAGCAAAGGCTGGAGGCTCAGGAGCAAATTTCTTTGCTTTTACAGATGGGAGCAATCCAGGTGGTACCTCAGTCAGAAGTAGGCCTAGGGTTTTATTCCCGTCTTTTCCTAGTGCCAAAGAAAGGAAACACTTGGAGGCCAATTCTGGATTTGTCCATTCTCAATACCTACCTAGACATTCCAAAGTTCAAGATGTTAACATTACAACAACTTCTGCCTATGCTAGGCAAAGATCACTGGATGGTAACCCTGGATCTCAGAGGCCTATCTTCACATTCCTATCAGGCCCAGCTGCAGGAGATTCCTGAGATTTCGGGCTGGTACTTCTCATTATCAGTTCTCTGCATTGCCCTTTGGTTTATCTACTGCGCCCAGGGTGTTCACAAAAGTTCTGGCTCCTGTAATAGCTTTCTTCAGACAGAGGGGCATACAAATTTATCCTTATCTGGACGATTGCCCGATTCTTGCTCAAGACAAAGACAAGTTGCTTCTACATCTACAGTATGTAATGGCAGTTTTAAGGTGCCTAGGGTATTCTGTGAACGAAATAAAGTCCAGTCTAGTGCCCTCTCAGGACATGTGCTTTCTGGGTGTGAGACTGAATACAGCTTCTCAGATGGCTTTTCTGACCCCGGACAAACAAAGAACTCTTCACCTATACTTCCAGCAGTTATCAGTACTGTCCAGGGTGACTGCAAGGACAGTCCTTCAAGCCTTGGGGTTCATGGCATCTTGCATTCTAGTACTTCCCAATGCCAAACTGCATATGAGGAAGCTACAATGGTATCTCAAAATTGTATGGACTCAACACTGCCACGATTTGGACACTGTCATTCTGATAATACCTTGCATCCAGAAGGAATTCTTGTGGTGGGCGCAGGAATGTCACCTAAACAAGGGACTCTCTGTGACCCGACCAGAGGAGAGTCAGATCATAATGACGGATGCCTCGGACTTGGCTTGGGGAGCACACTTCAATGGGAAATGGATTCAAGACACGTGGCCTCCCAGACTACAACATTTTCAACATGGAGATGTTAGCAGTCCAATTTGCCCTGATGGCCTTCAAGGACCTACTTCAACCAGGACGGGTGTTGATTCGAACAGACAACACAACAGTCATGTGGTACATCAACAAGCAGGGGGGAACCCATTCTTACCCTCTTTGCAGACAAGCAATGATATTGTGGGAGACTGCTCTGAGTTTGCACATCACTCTTCAAGCACGGTTTCTGCCAGGAGCACAGAACTCCCTAGCAGATGTATTGAGCAGACAAATTGTGGACCCCCACGAGTGGAAATTGGATCCTCAGGTATTCCAACAGTTGACAGTGGCTTGGGGAACTCCAGACATGGATCTGTTCGCTTCTCCACTAAATTTCCAACTACCAAAATTTTGCACAAAGATGTTTCACCTAAAAGCTTGGAATGTGGATGCTCTCTCTCTCAGTTGGAACAACCTTCACGTCTATGCTTTCCCTCCTGCCTCTCCTTCCCAAGGTACTCTTGAAAGTCAGGCGGGACAAGCCTTGCATGATTCTAATAGCACCAGATTGGCCACGTCAGCACTGGTATCCTCTGCTGAGGAGTTTAATTCAGGTGCCTCCTTGGCCTTTGCCACAGATTCCTCACTTGTTGTCCCAGTCAAGCAATCATTTGCTCAATGTCAGGGTGCAGTCCCTGCATCTAACAGCCTGGCGTATTCTGTTTTAGAGCCTGTGGGGTCTCAGCTTCCTCAACCGGTTTTAGATGTCATTTTGGAAGCCAGGCGGCCCAGTACTAGAAAAGTTTATGCTGATAAATGGAGGAGATTTTTTCTTTGGAGCACAGCAAAGGGCTTTGATGTCTCCGTACCTAATTTGAGTTTTACGCTACAGTACCTTACTGAATTACTAGACAAGGGTTTGTCATTTTCCTCTGTGAAGGTTCATGCTGCAGCCATTTCTGCTCACTATGATTGTGACCCTCCTTTATTTTCTCATCCTTTGTTTAAGCAATTTCTTAGAGGGGCAAAAAATGACCCCCACGTAGAGCTCCTACTCCTTCCTGGGATCTCAATTTTGTGTTGGAGAAGCTTACTTTACCTCCTTTCGAACCTGCAGCTTCGTCTGAGCTGAAGTTTTTGTCTTGGAAAACTGCTTTTTTGTTGGCCATTACCTCTGCTAGGAGGGTCTCTGAATTGCAGGCACTCATGGCAGTTGAACCTTTTCTGGTATTCCATAAGGATAGGGTGTCTTTGCGTACTAACCCTACTTTTATGCCTAAAGTGATTTCTAATGTGGCCTTGAACCAGTCTATTCATTTGCCTACTTTTTATGCTGATCCCCAAAATAAGGGGGAAAAAGTCTTGCATTCTTTGGACATTCACAGGCAGCTACGTTATTATTTGAGCAGAACTAAAGAGTTCAGGCAGACAACAGTTATTTATTTCTTTTGCTCTGGGTTCACAAGGGAAAGCGGTTTCAAAGCAAACTATTTCTAAGTGGATTGGTCATTGTATTGCATTTTGTTATTCTCATCATGGGAAGAATGTTCCTGCTGGGATCAGACCTCATTCCACTAGGGCTACTGCCACTTCTACTGCCTTTTTGAGGGGGGTAGCTACTAAGGATATTTTGGAGGCAGCTACTTGGAGTTCAGTACACACTTTTACTAAGCATTACCATCTCCCTCTTTATTCCAAGTCTAGGGCTGGGTTTGCCACTGCAGTTTTACAGGGCATGTTAGCAGCTGCTAATGCTTTTTAGTTTGCCAGCCTCCCTTTTCCTTTGCTTTGGGATTCTACCCACAGGTTATGACTGCAGCAGTGTGAGACAAAGAACATAGTACAGTTTTGTACCTACCATAAATGTAGATGTTCGAGGATCCACATGCTGCAGTCCTATTTTCCCTCCCTCCTTCCCCTCTATAGTTTGGGGTTGCTGTTTTTTCCTTTGGGATATTTGTTTTCTCACTTGTGGTTGTTGGGTATTTACTATTTTGTCTCTGGCCTTTCCTTTTTAAGGCCTTCTGACATCTGGGGCAAGAAAGACTGAGGATATGGTGTCGGTCATGCGCTTAAGTACTACTACGTACTGACGTCAGCTCTGGGCGACCAAGACCGACGCCAGCCTAACTCTTTGGTATTCGGGCCGACCGAGGACAGCGGACTACCCACTGGTTATGACTGCAGCAATGTGGATCCTCTAACATCTACATTTATGGTAGGTACAAAACTGTACTTTTTCTCTCCCTCAGTTTCTCCTTGATTCCACAGCCTGTTGGAGGGCTGTGGTTCTGTCCCAATTTTGAGTGGTAACCCTCCAGTGCTTGTCAACTTGTTTAGGGCTCAGGCTTTCCAGTGGTCTCCCCCCCCCCCCCCCCAATGCTGCTGTATTTTGGATTTCTTTCCTTTTGGGTCAGCTTTTGACCTAGCCCTGGTGGTGGTCCACATCACTGTTGCAGTATTCACAAAAGGGATTCCCTGATATGATTAGCCCCAGCGTCCGGCCAGTGTACCAAAGTTTTAGGCTTTATAGAAGTCTTATGTCATGGATATGCTCCGGGCTCAAGACCTGGGGGATAAAGGTGCTGTACAGACTACTGCAATAGTGAAGAGGATATATGTGGTTATGGTAAGATTTTACACAACTGTACTTTTTTCTCTTTTCTGGATTTACTGTTTTTTGGGGTCCTGTAAGCCTTGAAATACATCAGGAAGTGCTCTCAACTGATAAGAGCCTGCCTCTTCAACTCTGATAAACATCCCCTCGTTCTCATGTGATCAGGGATTCTCATAAGCCAACTTGGCTTTAGGTACCTCATGATTCACAACTGCATGTTATCACTAGTGGGGGGTGCTTAATCATTTTGCAGAAAGATGCTTGCTAATAAGGAGATAACAACCAAGAAAAGAAGTAACAGTTTGTAGCTGATATAAGACATTGCAACATGCGTCATCACAGGTATATGCCTGTCCTAAACAATGGAATTTTTAATAAAACTAAATTGTCATTGGCAAAAAGGATGATCAAACTTGATGGGTACATTTTTATGCAATTACTTTAGTGTATTTGACAGAACACGTTAAGCAAGTATTTGAATTTCTTCATCCCTCTTGGTCTTTATTGCACAGCGGATATGTTTACTTGCATGTTTTTATGGTTCGTTTTTGCTAGAGTTGCAATATAGTGTCTGCTTGGTCTTATTGGCTATAGCTGCTGAAAGTTTGTACAAGATATGTAATTGAATGAGGGTGATTTATAGCTTGATAACGGATGGTATGTAGAGCAGTGCTCAGTTAGATTCACAGCGTTATGGGCAAGTTCTGTAACTTGGTATTTGGTGTCTTTCTATTAATTTGGAGGATGGAAAGGAATTTGCGAGTATGCAATGTTTCATCAGTTTTGTTGTCATACCTTACTGGTAGAAATGCACAGTACTGATCACTGCTATGTGAAGCAGGTAGTGATCACTGCTATGTGCACAGTACTGATCACTGCTATGTGACGCAGGTAGTGATCAGTGTGACATTATTGTGTACTACTGTTGAGCTGGATAGGCATGGAACTGCCCAGGGCTACTTAGGTTAGATGTAGCATACCTGTTACAGTAGCAGCTGCCTGTAATATTCTCCAGATTTGGTCGTGTTTTTTGTCCTGAACCAAGTGGTTTCTGCAGTAATGTTAAGTCATTGCATGCTGCACTTGTGATGATTTGTTACAGTTCCCTTCATCAAAGATACTTTGCATGTAAAAACAATATATGGTTTGTATGTATAATATGCATGTGTGTGTGTGCACTTATGACAATCTTAAGTATATAAAACTAGTATATTCAGGCAGTACTTGACCACAGGACAAAAATGTATTTCAGGGCCAGGGTACTGGTCATTTTTGTGAAAGACTGGCTTTGCATAGGATGGGTACTCTGGGCGCGCAGAATGTGTGCATTTAAGAAGTTGTAAAAAAGTTGTCTTTAGATTACCTAGTGTAACAGGATGTGGATTCGTTCCAGCATTGCTAAATGATGAGTGCCTCTTTTTACTTCCTTATTTTGCAAGAGCTTTTCTGACTGTTTGGTGATGACTTTCTGCTTTTTTCCTCTTCAGCTGGAGAATGCAAAGTTGGCATCCGAGATGAGCAGTAGTAGTGCGAGCGCTTCCAGGGAAGAACTCAAGGAAAGCCGGATGCATATTGAGAGCCTTTCTTCTCAGCTCTCGCGTCTACAAAAAGAGGTAGGGCATGTTTCAGAGATGACTATTCCCCTGGCAGCAGTTTTAAATACTTTACATCAGTGAAGTGATGAATTAATGCTTCTTGTATTCTGTGGTAGAATTCTGCAATGTAGTATTTCTTTCAGTGAATTGTCTACCATCTTTTATGTTTTTTATAAGATAAATGGATATTGCAATTTGAATGGATAATACCTTCTAGACTTTTTTTGCACTTGGTGCGACATTGTTCCAGTGTTTTACAGGTTTAGCAACTTTTATACAGGTATGCAGTATGGGCGTGTTAGGCATCACTGAATTGTTCCAAACTTTATCAGAAGTCAATCTTATGTCCTTCCTAGACAAGTTTATTTTCAGTAGTGTTGAACAGTTTAAATCTGTCTCAGAAATGAATAAAGTGCAAGTTTCATGGTTTCCATTTTGCCTGAAATAATTCCTAAGCAGGGGGGGCTGTGCTAATCACTTGCTGTCATCCTGCTCCCTGTCACCACTTTGAAGTGTTTGGTTTAAATATCTGTATGTATTGAGGCATGTGATGACTTTGCTACAGTTAGTATGTGGGCTGTTTATAAAGTCATAAACATTAAGCCATGGACCAAGTCTAGAAATTCTGTCAGGGTAAGGCTGTAGTAGCAAGTAGCATTCCTGGCTTTAATGGCTGCATCCTCTTCATGTGTGGAGGTGTCTTGCTCTGTGGCTGCATCCCCTCATTACCCCTGTGGTATTACTGAAGGATGCAATAAATTTGGGGTCGTATCCTTTCCAAAATTTAAGAAATGGACCACTGGCATGTTCTGTGTTAACATCTTTAACATCACGGCACTTAATCCCATGCTGCATTGCATACGGTCAGTTACAGATGTGAATAGTCCATTAAGTACCTGTCTTTGCTTAAGATTTGCATCTTAATTAAATGGTTAACAGTTGACTTTGAATTTGAACGCCATAATTCCTTTCTTCAAAATGTTTTAGATCCCGTTTACTTTTAATTTTGGCAGTCTGAAGTGGAAAAATTTCAAAAGAACAAGGCTGGTGACTTAATATGCTGGCTGTCTTAAGAGATACCAGATGGCAGTCATCGAACCATTGGGTGGTGCTGTAAGAGGGATGAGGGGGAGCCTCTCAGTGCAAGGATGGGTGACTTAATTGAGCCCCCCCCCTACTTCTGTTCACAGTTAGGCTTGTATTTTGCAAAACTCCAGTTTACTGCTTTGGCTTAGAGTAACCATCCTGTATCAAGAATACCCCTTTAATTTGTTTCCTCAGAATGTCATCTTTCTGAAACTTGAAACTACTTCTAGGGAAATCTGTTCAGTGATGGAAACTGAATAGGGAAGTCTGTGTCTGGGAAAATGTTTTTAGGGAAATCTGTTCATTTATAGAAAGCAGATGTTTTCCAAAGTGCAGGGTTGCTTCTTTGAAGACCTGTTGGCTGCAATGCCACTCTGGCCTTTCTTCCTTGCCCACTTTGCAAAGTAGCTCCAACAAAAGTGTGAAGGATTTATTTTCTCACTTTTCTGACAGCCTGTGATAAGTGCTTTGGTGCTGTGCTCGACAGTTACCAGACTTGCCTGGTGACATACTGTCAAAGAATGATCACATATACTTGATTATTATGGTACAGAAAATACATCACACATGCTTATAGGATTGCCTCCTTTTTCAAGTGATCAGAGCAGGGCATTTTTTATGGAAACGAGATTTTACAGGATATGCCATAACCACAGCCAGTACGAAGGATTGAACTTGTGCTTAAAGTAAATAGTTCATTCTTGTAGAATTATTTTTCATAAAATATATAAAGGTGTTTCAGATACCAAATAATTCTGCCCCTATTTGAAAAAACTTGAAATTATTTTTTCTACTAAAATCTCTTTATGTTGGCCATTGTACATGTTTGGACACCCCTCCCTAGCTTCAAGTATAGGACTATAAAAAGGCTTCAGACTAAGCAAAATGCTAATAGTGGTTTACTGTTTTGCTGTAGCAGTACTTTTGCTAAACTGTAGTAATAATGCCTTGCCACAGTAGATGTCATTCTCTTCACTGGTGCAGTAGTTTGTACTTCACCTTTATGCCTTGTCAGAATATTCAGGTTAAGCAAACAAAATGTGCCCAACTCCTTTGCTGACCTGTAGCAAAGAGGATTGTACTAGGACGACCCAAACCTAATGAACTTACTGCATATCTGTAAATCAAATGGATCTAGGGCTACCCGTTACAGGGACTTATATGGCCTGCAGTGTAAATCTGTCCTTGAAGCATGTCCTGTTCATCTCCCAGAGATCACCACATCTTTGGAACAGGTTATAAATTGATGTGAAACAGAGCACCTCTTTGACACTGTTCAGGAAGAATCTGGATGAGTGGCTGGGGCACTAAATTACCAGGGATAGCAGCCACAACACTCTGGACAAGGACAGTAATCACTAAATGCAGTCAATGGGTATTGAAATGACTAGGCTTAAAATGACCTCCGGATTGATAGCCTAGTAATCTCTTATGATCCTATGACTGCTGCTTAAGTGATTCAGTACTGCTTGCAGGGACCAAATGGCACCTGTTCTGTAGTGCTGATTGCCCCAGGCAAAGGCTTAGTGATGGCAGTCTCACCCCCACTTGCCCTGCTCTTGCTGCAGTTTTGGGGAGATACCAAAGTTGTTGACTTGGTATGGAATTTCAGTTCGCATGTTTTGATCTGTTGGCATTTTAATACTTGGAAGAGGAACTAATATTGACTGGTGCTGTCTGGTCTGTCTAGCCTCGTTTTACATGGTCTGAGTAACTTGCTGGGGCAGGAAAGCTAAAGAGTTTAGCACCCTTATGTAACTGCATGTTGCCCTTTTATGTACGTCTAAGGCTACATGCATGTCCCGTGAGGAAGGAGCACTCTAAGCTTTGGCATAATGGGCAGAAACCTCATTGACAGGGTCCATCCTGTTTGTCAGTATTACTGCAAAAACAATATCTTCAATATACAGTTAAACTGCCTTATCTAAAGCTTTGGTCAGATAAAGGAAGCCAATCTGGTGGTCCCCTGCCATAAACTCTACAACAGAAGAAAGGTCCTCGCCAACATGGGTGACAGGTGTTCCACACCAGAACTCAGCTCCTCGTTGGTCAGATCCGACCACAGACTATAATCACCCTAGACATCCACATCCCGCTCCCACCCCCCATTAGGAAAAACAACCGTAAAAAATTTCTCCAAAGCCAACTTCATGCTTAAGACAGAAGTGGCAAACTTCATGACACCCATGTAGATGGACAATAGAGGTAAGACTGAATCCTACACAAATGCACTTTATAAGCACTTACACAAGTGCATAGATCGTGCATCCCTAACAGAACCAAGATGCTATCCTCCAAAAAAAGGAAGCCAATATGGTGGTCTTCTGCCATAAACAAATTCTACAACAGAAGAAAGAAACTGTTGCAAAAGAGTAAAATCCCATGATTGGAGGAACTCCCTTGTCAGTCTCAGTAAAAGCTGAGATTCCTCAAAATCCTCCAAAGCTAGTTACGAAAACAAAATCGGTACGGACTCTAAAGACAACCACAAAGCATTCTATAGCTATGTCAAGAATCTCAATGGCAATACTTTGGATCTTCTCTGAGTTACAGCACAATGGCACTATAAATATACAGACCCAACTGATATTGCCAACATCCTGGCAGATAGGTTCGGTGCTAACTTTACTCCCCTCTCACTCCCCTAAAGGGCCCATCTCTATATCGGAAGAATACAACGTTCCTGTAATCATGGCTGCACAGGTAAAAACCTCACTCTCCAAAGCCAAGAACACAGCATCCATGGGAACTGACAACATCCCAGGCTGTGTTCTACATGAACCACAGAACGAACTGGCACTCTAAGTACCATGTTCATTCATAGCCTCACTTCAGGCTTTGTGCCCACTGAATGACGCACAGCGACTGTTATCCCACTCCACAAAGGGGGAGCCACCACGGACCCTGGGAACTACTGCCCCATTAGCTTGACTAGCCTGGTCTGCAAGGCTTTGGAACATATCATCATGGAACTTGCAATGACATTAATCTCAAAACTCTGGCCCCCTCCCAGTTCGGGTTTGTAAAAGGCAGATCATGTCTACTAAACCTGATAGACTTCTTTTGAAGTGGTCAACAAAGCCATAGATGAGGGTAAGGTGGTTCACACAGCCTATCTAGATCTTGCCAAGGCTTTCAACACCATCCCCCACTCTGGAATTGTACATAAACTCACTAAACTAGGTATAAATCCCTATGTCACAAGATGGGTTGCCAACTGGCTCACTGACGGAACCCACTGTGAAAGTAGCGGACTCCAAATCCGACTTCAGACCAGTGACAAGTGGAGTACCACAGGTTTCAGTCCTCTTTGGTATCTACTTCTGAAGTACAGACAAACACAGAAGGCCTTTGGCTAATTAAATTTGCAGATAACTGCAAACTAGGAGCCATAATCAAAACTCCTTACGATGTGGTCATCTTACAAAAGGGCCTCACTGAGACAGATGTCTGGTGTCAAAGCCATGGCCTCAAGCTCAATGCCAAAAAGTGCATTGTCATCCCTTTTGGTAAAAACTCTGTACCCATGAACTGCCACATAGGCGGTAGTCCTAACACCAAAAGCGTGATAAGAGACCTGTGGATAGTAGTCTCCTTTGATAATCACATCACAGTAGTCACGAAATCCTTCTACGTGACACACCATCACAAAAGGTTTCTCATCCAGGAAAAGAGGTCATGGCTCCCCTCTACTCATTACTCATTGGACCCATAGAGTACAATGTCCCTTTTGGTATGTACCTCACAAGACCTCTACAACAACTAGAAAGGCTGCAGAAATGCTTTTGAGGATTACCGGCCTCAAACAGTTGCCCTACACAGACTGGTACAGCTCTGGAAGTTGAGCTGACCTTAATGCTACCTGCAGGCAAGATATTCTGTAGATAGGGACTACTAACAGCTACATTATAGTAGCTTCCTAGCACAAGTATTTCATTGCATCCTAACCTCTGTGCTTTCAGCCAATAATTCAATGCATCAATTTTGATTTTGGAGTGTGTTGCCACTCCTGCCATGGTGCACTTGGATGTTACTTGAAATACTTGCCTCATACTAATGTTTAAAGTTTGTACAATATATTTCAGCACCATTGGACAGGATTTTAACATCACTGCTGTATAAGCACCTTTTACCACTGATTCATTTCTAAAAAGTGTGTAGTTAAAGAATATCCATGTGTTCCCCCTCTGGGACTGTTAGTTTACAGATTTAAAATGTTTTGCCTTCCTTTTATTTGATTACTGGTTTAAGTATTTACCCTGTTTAATGACTTCTTGGTAGCATCTTGTAGTTAAACTGCCTGTAGATGGCCTATGTGGGTAAACCACTGGAAGACCTTCCTTGGTCTATCCCAGTATGTTGTCTTTTTTGGTATGGAGCTGCAGTTTCTAGTGGTGATTGTTCTTCCTGTGGAGAGTCTAGGAAATCATGGCTTTGGCAGTTTTTGTGAGGATGCAACAGAAGGGTCTAAGTTTGAAGGTTTTAAGTTTGTCTGTTACTGTTTCTAGGCATGTGGGGTAAACTTCCTAGTGCTTTTTTGCCTCTGGGCTTGTTTGGTCTCATGTCACGGTTTACTTCCACAAAGTGTCACTACTTATTAAATGTAGAGAAAATGTGCTATTGTCTGGGCTGGCTCATAAATAACCCACTGTCCTGTCGAAGTGATGTTGGTGCTGTAAAAGCTACTCAATTCAGCCGTACACTGGGAAATATGCATTAGAGATAGTAATTTGAGTCTTTCAGTGAGTAACATTTTTCCTCTCCTGTAATTTGGTTTGAGGCGCTCTTTTCAAGCCTTTTTTTCGGGTAACCTAGTACAAATTGTTGGGGACTTGGGTTAATTTCTGAAATCTGACCTTCTCTGATAGCAGGGGTCAGCAACTCCATGGCCTGTTTTGAAGGAAGCTGCTGTTTTTAACTTTCTCAGCCTTCTTGACCTGTAGGAATGTGCCTTAGAGCTTCTGTTATGACCTGCTTCTGTTATGACCTGCTTCACAAACTGTGGTGGACATGTAATTTTTAAACAAACTTCAATTTGTTCCATAGAGGCTATTGTATACTGTGCACAAAATACTAAAGTGGGTCTTCCTGGGAATGCTCTGATGCCAACATACACTTAACATGTAAGTTACTGCTATGCAAGGCTACAGTGCAGCTAGTTACCCAATATCTGCGCTGTGGGTGTAGCTTGATTTATCTCTACTAGTGTCGTCATAGCAAGTTCTCGCAGTAGCTTCACTTTTGTGAAGTGACTGTGGTTGTCATGAAAAGCCAAGGATGATAAGATCTAAGTTGAAATGCATTTCTCCTTTAGCAGTTATTTTTTTTTTCAGTAAAGCAGTTAATCATTTAAAGTGCTTTACATGAAATTCATAAATCTTAGTGTGCACAACGAACAAGGTAAGTTGTCCTTTTTGCAGGTACATCAGTCTTTAATTTTCAACAACTGGTAAAGGTCAGTAGCATATTTTTAAGCGAGTTTTATACCAAAAGTATTTGGTAGCCATTTTGTGTATTTCAATGACCTTACTGAAGTCATTGTTGCAGTAGTCATAACACGAGTTATCACACCAATGTTATCTGGCCGAGCTACCAGCTTTACCTTCCCATTCTCATATGTTTTGACATGTGACCTCAGCTCACAAGTGCAGGGTATTTAGGCAGACATATTGGCATAATTCCTCAAACTCTTGCCACCAACCCAAATGCTGGCCACATCTGTTGGACTGATGTTTTGGTCATTGGTATCATTGCCTCGAATACTCAAGTACTTATTTGGGGGACCTTCCTTTAAGGTTTTTCTTGCTGGTTTTAGATGCCTGCTAGGAAAGGTGAGGGAGTGTGGTAGGCAAATCCTACAAAGCAAAGGCAAAGCTCTTTGTCAAAAAATGTATAGTCATCCCCTTTGGGAAAAACAAAGTACCCACAAATTATCACATAGACAGCAACCCACTGAGCACTGAAAGTCATCCGAGACCTAGGGACCCAAGTCGACAGCGACCTCTCATTTGACACACCCCACGTTGCCAAAGTGGTTAGAAAAACATTCTACCTTGCACACCTTATGAAGGGATTCACATCTAGATCCAAGGATGTCATTGTACCCCTATACTCCTCCCTCATCAGACCCATGATTGAGTACAATGCCCAATTTGGTATGTACCTCACCCGGCATTTGCAACAGCTGGAGAGACCACAAAAGTACCTCACCAAGAGATCAAGGGTCTCCAACATATGTCTTATTCTGCCAGACTAAAGAAACTCCAGCTCTATTTAGTAGCATACCGCCTGCTCAGAGGTGATCTCTGCCTGACATACAAGGCTATGTCCAATCAGGAACTGATGGACATGCTCCACCTAAAAAAAAAAAAAATCCAAATCCATCAGAACCACAAGAGCTAAAGACTTAAATCTTGGCACAAGTATGAATAGGACATGCTGGAGGGATAGATTCATAACCCAGAGGCTTCCCATGCTCTGGAACAAGATCCCAGTTCATGTTACGCAGAGCCCCTCACTGACTCTCTTCAAGAGAAATCTTGAGTGGATGGGAGATCGTAAGTTTACCCCAGGGGTCACATCTGTGTCACTACTAGACAGGGGCACAGTAAACTAATTCTATTATATAAGGGGACCTTCACTGTGTCACTACTAGACAGAGGCACAGTATTTTAAATCTATTCTGTGCATTTTGTACCATTTTATGGGGTGGCAAAAGCCACATCACTATGGCTAGGCTTACAAATGCCCAAGTGCAGATAGCCTAGTACTAAAGTCTGAAACTATGAATATTGTAAGCCAGGGGATGTCTAAAATGACCCAAGCGTAGATGGTGTTGCAAATGTAGTACATGTATGAATCTTACAGCAGCAATCCTGTTATGACAGCCACTCCTGTGGCAAGTTAACAACATTGTTTCCCTTGTTCCAGTGACTACTTTTTTTTTTGGTAATCTTGGGGTATATCTGAATGCCAAGCTTAAAATGGTTGGTAATGTGTTTGCTTTTTAGAACTGTAGGTTCAGGTCAGGCATTCTAACTGAAGGCTGAATCTGGTCATCTGAAAATACACAATCTGACTGCACTCTGCAGCCAAGTTCAGAACCATATTATATATTCTAATAGGATCAGTGACCTACACAGTTGCCTTGATCTGTCAAGACTGTGTACATGTAGCTAGCTTGTCCTGCACTTGTTCAGAAGTTACCTGCTTGATGTAACTGAAGTTCTGACATATTCTGAAGAATGTACACCGTCCACCAGAATGGTGTGCATAGAAATTGCAGAAACATTCTGGCAGAAGGGAGGCAGTGTTAACCCTTTCAGTTGTACCACTGGCCCTAATGAAGAAGCCCAAGTAACTTTGCATTTGGATTGCTTTGTCATTTGTCTGTGCTCCAAGAATAAACTGAGGGGTTTGAGGGACCTTTGGTAGTATCAGTCTAGCTCAGATGTTTACAGCCGCTAATGAACTTCATCCTTTTCTGCTTGGCTTGGTTTTCTTGAACTGTCCAGCTGAGTAACTCGCTCACTGCTCCTGGATCCCCCTAAAATGGGGGAAAAAAATGCACAAGTGAAGACAGTATACTGTGCTCTAGCTGCAAGAGATGCAGATAAATGATGTAACGATGCTAGCCATGCTGAATGGTAGTGAGACTGATGCAAGCAAACTTCTCAGCCTGTTAACACAAGAAATCCTGGGCATAGCCTGATTTGGGGGGACAAAGACCCAAAACAGAAAAAACTGATCTAAAATATTGCTCTCAATAGGGATGCCAGAAAAGGATTTGTTGGCCTTCCTTTTCTGAAGGATATGAAGTCTAAAACTCATGTGTCTGTATTTAGTGACTTCAGTCCTCCTGATTTGCAGGGAAACCACATATTTTGAGGAATAGACCAAAAGTATGAGGTGACTATCTGGATAGTTGAGGTATGGTTGCAAGGGTGAAGTTGACCAAGTTGGGAGGGCTCAAGAGGCAACCATAAGGGAGTAATTTTAGAGATGAGACAAAGCAGGATGACTAGTGCGGTAATTTTACCAGATGATAGGTGGTGCCATATAGAGTACATCTTGATATCGTAAAGGTTTTGACTTAAGATCGTTGTTTAGACTGGACAGTTCAATGAGGTTCTGGATGGTAGACATCAGAGATTAAACTTGTAAATTTGCATTACCAAAGATTTTCTTGACTGCTGCAGTATTTGACAGACAAGTTATTCAGCACACTTCATTACATTTCAGTTCTCCATGGACTGAAAGCCTTTCGGTAACAGTTAAGTTTTTTTCAGAATGTCACTACTGATTTGATTGTGTAGATGCATCAATTTTATGAAGTAATGCAGGTTAGGAACACGAAGTTAAATTGACTGCATTACGGGGGGAAATTGCTAAGTTACACTTGAGCATTACCACCGACCTCTTCGGGCCTGGTTCGATAAGGTTCTGAGTAACATTGAGAAATTTGTAAATCGAAATAGTTAAAGCAAAAGAAGTTGGTTAGGGACAGTGCTGACTATGCCAACCAATGTGCTTATCCTCCTGGCCGTCTGGCAGGTTATACTGCAAATAGAACTGTAAGTTGTGGGTCTGGTTTAGTCAGCAATATTGATTGTGAGAACTGATGTGCATGATGCTGAGCTACATGATTTTTTTAGATCAGACAAGCGGCCTGAGGAGGTCGGAGAGGTTAATGAACAGGGTGAACTCCAACAACAGGGGTTTTCGAAGGGAGGGGGGTCGATTGGAGGAACTAATTGGTGGTTCAAATGTTTTGCACCACGATGTTTCAAATGGTAATTTAGATGTAGTTTCCAATGAGTCCTGTGATTTGCTGGTCAATTCTGATATTATGTTTGACAACTGTTTTTATGATAGTTCTGATGCTGTCTTGAGAGAGATTATTGACAATCCTTGTTGTGAAATGGTAGATTATGCATCAAACCTTGTGAATAACAGTGGACAGTGGTGATGTATCTACCATTTGTATAAAGGAAACCATAGAACATGTGTTCAATGGTGACTTTGTGTTGAATGATTTTTGTTTTTTTGATGAAATGGGTGTGTCAGAGTAGTCAAGGTATGGTTTGTGTAGTTTCATCCAAATTTGGGTTTACTATTTACAACTGCACTGACATGCCTATCACTGACAGTTATTTTGATTTATTTAGTAAAGGTATTCATTTTGTTCCCAATTTTAAGCTGGATATAGCACAGGTTTTGATAAATTTTAAACTTTTTTTAAGGAGGCTTAATCTTCAGATGTATTTTCAAGGAAAAAATCTTCCAGATGATTGTATTCATGAAAATGGGGCTTTACTAAAAATGAAGAGTACTTTCATCCCACCATCTAACGTAGAATTTTCTGTGTTGGAAAAAATTGTTGAATGTGATTTTAGGAGAATTTGTAGCCAAAAATATTGTTTACCAGACAATTTGAGAAGTGAAGAAAGACTTGTGTTGATGGAACTTAAAACTTCTAACAATATTAGATGTATGAAGCCTGACAAGGGTGGGGGAATGGTGCTCATGTCAAAGATAGATTACTTGGCCTCTATGAAGGAGCTGCTTGACGACAGTTCTGTGTACATCAGGGTGTCTATAAACGAAGTAAATAGAGCATATCAAAAGATGGATCTTTTTTTGCTGGATGCCCTGTTTCAGGGTGTCATCAATGAAATGGAATTTGATTATTTGCAGGTTAAACATCCAGTTATGCCCAGCATCTTTGGCATTCCAAAGGTGCACAAGGGGACTGTTTAGCTTTTAGACCTATTGTAGCAGCGAGGGGTTCCAAAACAGAGCCTTTGGCAGCCCTTGTTGATGTGATATCAAAACCGGCCTTGGTTGGTGCTGCACATGTGTTGAGGGACTCCTGGCACTGCTTGGAAAGATTGAGGGAAATTAGTGCTAATGGTGACTCTTACAGTTTTCTTACGGTGGATGTTAATCTGTTCTCAGTGATTCCGCATGTGGAAGGTTTAGACATGTTTTATGAAAGTCTCAACATGAGTACTAATGTCAGTAAGGGTAAATTGAATCTTTTGTATGACTTAATGGAAATCATATTACAAAATAATTTCATGAGGTTTGAAGGGGAGGTGTTCAAGCAGTGTTCTGGAGTAGCGATGGGAGCCAAATGTGCCCCGGTTTTTGCAAACCTTGTTCTTCTAGCTTGGGAGAGGTTGTTTTTCCATGTAGATACATCTCCAAAATTATTCAGTACAATAGGTTTTTGGACGATTTATTAATTCTCTGGAAAGGGGATGAAAGTGATGCCAATGAATTTGTGGATTATTTGAATAGCACAACGAGCTTTTTAAAGTTTTCATATGTTTGGAACAAAGACATTATTAATTTGGATATTACTATTGACAAAAGGGGTGGTGTTATAACTAGTACTATATTCAGGAAAGAAAATTATTCAAATTCATTGCTCCATTTCAACAGCCGTCACCCCTTCCATCAGAGAAAGGGGGTAGCAAAAGGTCAAATGGTACGTGTTTCAAGACTTGTAAGTAATGATGAGGTTTTTAAGCAGGAAATGTATAAATTGGGTTCTTACTTGAGCGTGGTTATCCCTTAAAGCTTTTGTTAAGAATCAAAAAAGAGGTTTACAAAAAGAGAAGGACAATTTATTTGCCTATTTTGAAGAGAGGGGTTGATGGATTTGACCAAAAGTTAGAGACTGGGAAATCAAATGAGGTTGATAGTAAAACTGGCCCTGTTTTTGTTTTGAAGTATAGTGAAAAGGCCTCTGAAATGTGTGCTGTTTTGAGAATGTTTGGGATGACTGAGTTCAGGTACTAAGAATATAGTGGGTAAAACGCCAACCATTGTCTTTAGTAGGGGGGTCAATCTTAAGAATACTTTGGAAAAGGCTGTTAGAAATTCTAGGTCATGGATGGGTAAATGTGGAATGTGTAATGCATGCAGGTTTATTGCTGATGGGGCATATCTTTGTGTAGTTGGGTTTGGACATACTTTAGCATGCCCTGGGGTATGTAATTGTAATAGTAGAAATCTAGTTTGTTGCCACATGTAGTTGCTGTGATGCATTCTACGTTGGTATGACTACCCGTAGATTAAGGGATAGAGTTATGGAACACAAGGTCCATCAAAAATAAAGACCCACACAATGCTTTGTATATCCATTCTTGTAAATGTTCCAATTTTAAAAAGTTTTTATTTGTTATTGATCGTGTTTACACTGATCAGGGAGGGGATGTCATTAATAAAGTAGCCATTCTGGAAGCAGTGGCAGTTGAGGCTTAATGCAACTAGACACCCAGGATTGAATGATTTTATCTCTCTCAAGCCTGCCCTAAAACATAAATCATATATTGTTTAATTTTGTATTTATTTGTTAGTTTATTTAACAAAATAACAGAATATATGTTTTAAATATTGTTGGGCGGTGATGTGTTTTTTTGTTGTATATTTATGTATTTAAACATTCAACATTGGAATTCAGGACTCTTTGGCTGGTTTAATGGTTTAATTAATAATTAACTTTTAATTGATTGTTTAATTGTTTTATTTAATTAGGATCTCAGAATGATGTAGTCATTGACTCTGATGCCATGGTTGTATGGTGAAAAGCGCTTGGTCTTCCATTAAAGATTTGCCTGTTTTACCTTGCTTCAGTGTGCAGTGGTCCGAATTTTTTGCCTTGTTCTTGTTTAAACCCTGGTCGGGTTTACATTTTCTCTAGGAACACATTCCTGCTTGTTCAGGTTCCTTATTGATAAGTTGCCTCTGTAGACTTCCACTTGTGTTTTTTTATGGTACATGCTTTGCTTCAAATTTGTGCCAGAAACAGATAAAACTTGCTAATTTCCCTGTCCTTTTATCTTTGTTTGGCAAATAGTCCAGAGCCTTGCAGGATAGAATTCTGGAGCTTGAGAACACACTTACAAAAGAGAGAGAAGCAACCCGTCGGCTGTTAACGGACAAGGAGAGAGAGATGGCAGAGGTCCGTGCCCAAATGGAACAGCAGCTGAGTGAATACGAGCAGCTTTTAGATGTGAAATTAGCACTTGATATGGAGATCAGTGCATATAGGAAGCTACTGGAGGGAGAAGAAGAGAGGTAAGGAATTGACTGACTGCAGGCAAATTAAGGTGTTAAGATCTTAATACATCTAAAATTGCTAGTTTTCTCAATTGCCAACAGCACTCAACAAGGAAACCCTTTTGAATGCACTACTTGCTGCTTTGAGTACTGTTAATACAGAAATTTTTCCTAATGTTGTATTTCACTTGCGATATCTTTTGTATGGGATGTCCTTGATGTACTTCTGCGATGTGCTGCATTCTTTCATTGTTTTCTTTTTCATATAGAAATATATTGGTGCCTTTTTATTTTTGATCTTTGACATGGTTGCTCCTCTTAACTTTTTTAATGTTCAAGTTAATACCTCCATTAAGTTAGTAGGAAGTACAATTGAATGAGCTTTCTAACAGTTTTAGTTTGTAGTCTGAAGTATATACTATATAGGGCATGAAGTTTCTATCAAACATGTTTGTGTTGTGCTTTTGTTACCTACTGGGTATGTATGTAAAAACTGGTAGCAGAGGATGCTTTCCTATTAAAGGGACTAATGTCATAAGGTCCCATTATCAACCACTTGGAAGAAATGTGTTGGAAACTTTGTTTATTGATTTTTGGGGGAGCAGGCAAGCTGTAAATCTCCCTTGGGACAGAGTTGGGGGTGCAAGTTTGTAAGTGGCTGCAGAAGACTTGAATCGAGATATGGGTACACGTAAACTGTAGGTATTTGGAAAGAGAGACCAGGTGGATGGAGAGTATACACTGTATGGTTTGTATTAAGCATGAGCACATGTGTAGTAATGTGTGGAAGTTTAGATAGCTTTGTGAAGCAGTCCATACTGGCTGTTGGGTGGAAAGTGATTGGAGAGAGGCAGTAGAATTAAGTCTGACTGCATGCTCAGATCTGACTTGTCAAATCTACTGAAAAGTATTTGGTGAGAGAGGGTCAAAAGATTATATGCTTTTTCTTACTGCATGGAAGGAGATGCGCTAGGTTTTGAAAACAGCCACTCCAATGAGCTGAATTTGCTTCTAAAATGTTTGCATTGCTCCAGATGTTCGTTTCACTGTTGCAGTTATTACATTTGGGGTAATCTGCTGGCAGGTTGCCCTCAGTCTGCCTGAATTCCAAAGTCTTGGGTCCTGCGTCGGTTGCTGTCTCCTCTTCCATGACGTCAGGTCATCAGTGGTATAAAACATGCAGCCGACGCCATTTTCTTTAGTCTTACTTGCAGTGCGGTGCCTGAAGCAGAAGCATTTCGCAAGTGCCGGTCGGCCGACTACTGAAATATTCGAGAGTGAGTTTCAGAACCAAAGTCTTCACTAAAGCTAAGTACCCCATTGGGATACTTTTTTTTCTAGCTTTTTACTGATGTCAGAAAAAGTTAATTGTATTACTTGTGGGGAAGCAAATACCTCTCAAGGATTTCCATTTATCTCTTCCATTCCTCTTCTGGTCAGGAATTATCTATACCTCCCTATGAGGATTCCGATGCTGAGGAGACTATTCCATCTGCATCTCTTTCTGAGGATTATTCATTTGGAGAAACCTTGCATAATTTGAGGGAGCATTTTCACTGGGAGAGTCAAGACCTCTCAGAATCAAGAGGCACAGATTCTCCCTCAGCACAGGCCCATTCCCCCTGTTTTAGATATTATGGATGTGTTTTTGGAGTCTAGCTTGTCCCCTGACTCCTTACCTCCAGCTCCCAGTAAGCCTGACTGATATTACAGGTTTCCTGACTCTCAAACTTTTATTTAGAAACCCTGCTGCTGATTTTGAAACTATTTCACAGGGTCCTAAGGGAGTTAAGGCCTCAACAGCAAAAAATCCTATCCCCTCTGACAGAGATTCAAGGGCATTGGACAGAGGGGGAAAAAAGGTTTATACATCTGCAACCTTCCGGGCCTTAAACTGTCAATTTCATATGCTTAAGTACCAACAACATGTTATGGGATTGCTGAAACAGAAAATCAGAATGTGCAAAAAATAAAGAATTGCAGGAATTGTTTCATGCAGCTGAACAGGTTGGAAAGCATACTTTGCAATGTGGTTTTGATTCCTTGGAGGCCTCCTGCAGGGCCACAGTTACTGGATCTGTGATTAGGAGGCATGCGTGGTTAAAGGAACAAAATTTACCTGATCATGTTAAAGCTAAATTGTTAGATGCACCTTTACAACATGATTCACTGTTTGGTATTAAGGCAGAAGAGGTTTTAAAGAAAATGGAAGACAAAGCTAAGTCTATGCAAACTGTTAAAGACTTCTTACAAGTGCAGCCACCAAGATTCAGTAGACACTGGCCTACCAAAAATTGGTTCTTTCTGTCAGAGCTCAAAGGGGCAAATCCAGACACCCTAAGTTTCAGATACCTGGCACAAGATTCATAACAGGTCAAAGCAATGGAGCGCTTCCACCTCCAAATCTGGGGGACATAAAGTGCAAACCTACAGAAAGCAATCCCAATGACTTCCCTCTGCCTACACCAAGCACTTATCTTTTGGCAGCACCCATAGGGGGAAAATTAGCACTTTTTGCTCAAACTTGGCAGTTAATAACCCAGGACAAGTGGGTACTAAACATCGTATCACAGGGATACAGATTCCATTTCCACACTCTGCCAATGGCAAATTGTTGGCCAGGTCTGCCAAAAAATCAATGGGCAGAGGCACAGAAACAGGTTACGTCCTTCATGGATATGGGGGCCATTCAGACAGTACCAGAACAGGAAAAAGGACAGTTTTTACTCAAGACTGTTCTTGGTACCCTGAAAGGACAAAGCCTGGCAGCCAATACTGGATTTATCGATTTTGAACACATACCTGGACATTCCAAAATTCAAAATGCTGACTTTGCAGCAGCTTCTGCCCATGCTGGGCAAGAATGCTTTGCTGTGACTTTAGACCCAAGAGGCATACCTGCATGTCCCAGTAAGACAGTCATGCAGAAGATGCCTCAGATTCAAGGCTGGCTTAATGCATTACCAATTATCTGCACTGCCCTTTGGCTTATCTACTGCACCCAGGGTCTTTACAAAGTGCTTGGCACCAGCAATTGCATTTTGCAGACAAAGTAGTATACAAATATATCCTTACTTGGACGACTGTCTCATTCAAGCAGAGAACAAGGACACTCTTCTTCGACACCTGGTGTTTGTGAAAAGGCTTCTAGCATGCCTAGGGGTACTCAGTAAACGAAAATAAATCACAAGTGGTACCCTCTCAAAAGATAACATTCCTGGGTGCAAGCTTGAAATACAACTGCCCAGATGGTTTACCTCATGCCAGACAAGCAAAGGCAACTGACTACTTCAAAACTCATGACAACAAAAACCCAGTCTTCTGCAAGACAAATTCTGCAGGCCCTGGGCTTTATGGCATCCTGCATACTATACTGATTCCATATGCAAGACTGCATATGAGGAAACTTCAGTGGTACCGAAAAAGTTTATGTAGTCAACATTCTCAGTTTGGAAACTGTGATTCCTCTCATTCCCTGCCTGAAACAGGAGTTTCTGTGGTAGGCAAAGGCATGTCACAACATGGGACGACCATTCACTCTACCCCCTGCCAGCCAAACCATAACAGATGCATCAAATTATGCCTGGGGGGCCCACATGGCAGGAAGATGCATTCAGGCATATGGTCACCAAAACAAATGCATCTGCATATCAACCAGAAAGAGATGCTAGCTGTTCAAAATGCCCTAACAGCCTTCAAGGACTTCATCCAGGACAACTACTGATAAAGGACAACACCACAGGCATGTGGTATATAAACAAGCAAGGGGGCACACTCATACCCCCTCTGCAGATTAGCCATGGCACTGTGGAACACAGCTTTGACCTACCAAATACATCTTCAAGCTCAATTCCTGCCAGGAAAAAAAACTCTGGCAAATGATTTAAGCAGAAACCTTATGGACCCTCACGAGTAGAAACTAAATCCACAAGTCTTCAGCATGATAGATGAATGGGGGAGCCCAAACATAGATCTATTTGCCTCTGGTCAAAATTATCAATTGAAAAGATTCTGCCCAAGGACTTATCACAGACTAGCATGGAAAGTGGACGCTCTATCCTTCAGTTGGAAAAACCTGTCAGTTCATGCCTTTCCTCCTCTGCCTCTTCTCCCCAAGGTCCTCCTAAAAGTCAGACAAGAGAAACCAACGCTGATACTAATTGCCCCGGACTGGCCCCAACAATACTGGTACCCAATCCTAAAGCTGTGATGGATGTCATTTTGGAAGCCAAGAAGGTCTAGTACTAGAAAATCTTATACTGACAAATGGAAGAGATTCTGTGCTTGGAATCGAGCACAAGGAACTGACGCAGCAGAACCAAATATTCCTCAGATATTGTAATACTTAAGCCTTTTGACAAAGGCCCATCTTTCTCATCAATTAAAATCCATGCCTCTGCCATTTCGTCTCATTACAATACAGAGCCACCAATCTTTTCTCATCCTTTACTAAAGCAGTATCTTGGAGGAGCCAAAAATTTAAGGCCTCCTAGAAGGTCACCATTGCCTGCATGGGACCTCAGTTGTGTTGGAAAAGCTCACCCTGCCTCCGTTTGAACCTGCTGCTACCACTGATATAAAGTTCTTAAGGAAAACAGTTCTACTACTAGCAATTACTTCAGCAAGAAGAGTTTGAGCTACAGGCCCTCATGGCTATAGAGCCTTTTATCATTTTTTACCCAGACAAGGTATTTCCGAGGACAAATCCTACTTTTATGCCTAAGGTGGTTTCCAGTGTGGCTCTTAACCAAACAATTCATCTGCCAACCTTTTATCCAAATCCGCAGAACAAAGGGGAGAGAATTCTGCATTCCTTGGACGTACACAGACAACTAAGATTCTACTTGAACAGGATTTAAAGCTCTAAGAAAAACTGAGCAATTACTAGACATACGCTGCAGGATCCGAGGGCAAGGCTATTTCAGAGCAGACAATTTCAAAGCAGATAATCCACTGCATCCGTTTTTGCTACTTACACCATGGTAAACCTGTGCCCAAGGGCATTAGGTCTCATTCCACCAGAGCTGCAGTTACTTCAGCAGCCTTTGTAAGGGGAGTACCAACCAAAGACATTCTAGAGGCTGCTACTTGGAGTTCTGTTCACTCCTTTACATAGCATTATCATTTGCCTCTTTACTCTAAATCCAGAGCAGGCTTTGCAACTGCAGTTCTGCAGGGCCTTATAGCCGCTAATGCTGTTTAGCTCCAAACCCCCAACCATAGCTTAGGGATTCTACCCAAATGTAATGACTGCAACAGTGAAACACTAAAACACAGTACAGTTGTGTACACTTACCATAAATGTAGATGTTCGAGTGTATTCACTGTTGCAGTCCAGGTTACCCTCCTGCCCATCCCCCTGTCATTCTGGATTTTCTTTCCTTCTCTATCCTCTACAACCTATGTGGTGTATTTGCTTGTAGGTGAAGGTAAATATTTGTGTATGAATGTGTATGTGTGTGTATATGTGTATATATGTAATATATAAATATATATATATATATATATATATATATATATATATATATATGTGTGTATATATATATATATATATGTGTGTGTGTATATATATATATATATATATGTGTGTGTATATATATATATATATATATGTGTGTGTATATATATATATATATATGTGTGTGTATATATATATATATATATATATGTGTGTGTATATATATATATATATATATATATATATGTGTGTGTATATATATATATATATATATGTGTGTGTGTGTATATATATATATATATATATATATATATATATATGTGTGTGTGTATATATATATATATATATATATATATATATATATATATATATATATATATATATATATATATATATATATATATATATATATATATATATATATATATATAAAACAAAACTATAAACACTGAGCAGAGTGGATAAGAGTTGTTGACCGCAGCTGTTAGCTGAGATATAAAAGTATCCTGTTTTTTTCGATTATTTATACAGATTATTGTTTTTAACAATTAATATATAGCACTTTTATTGTCTGCTTTAGTCTTGGAGTGTATTTTATTGCTTTTAACTAATCTGCACAAGTAACTGATTTGTCTGCAGTTAAAAGCATTCTGTATCTTTACAAATCTTTTATCTGTTTGTGGCTTTCTGTAGTGCTACTGGCTGTAGGCTATTGTCCCCACCCTCCCGCCCAGTTCAGGTCTTCCTGTTATACTTGGTGGTTTTGCAGTTGCCCGCCCCTACTGTAAATCTGATCTGTGACACTCCTCCCAGTCTAGTGTCATTGGCTCATTCTACCTAGTGCAGAGAGAACATTTGAGAAGGCTTTCTGTTTCTCCTTTTTCCCTTTCAAAAAAAAAAAAATTTTTTTTTGCCTGAACCTTTTTGTGTTCTGACTGTGCTTCTCAAACATTTTGGAAATAGAGTATATTTCAGAGCATTTATTATAACTGTAATTGCCTTAATATTGCTACAACTCAAGTGCTCTAGGTTGCACTGCATCTGAAGTGTTTGTGTGTTTTAGCTGCTTTTCTGTATATATAGACTTCTCGGTTTCTTTAAATAAGCTCTGCAAAGTTATTATTGCATTCCTGCCTGTATTTCTGAGTTTTTTTGCACTTTTAAAGTTTGTTTTTGCTTAGTTTAACTGGTAGGCTACACACTCAAGTGTGCTAGCCAAATTAAAGCATTTACTGTTTCTGTACCACCTAGTTTCCTCCTTCAGGTATTGCTGATCTCTGGGCTGTCATAGTTCCTTTGTTGCCCATATCCTTATTTGGATAGGAGGAAGCTTCTTTGTTCACCAGTGTGAGTGGGGAGCTCTGAGCAGCCTATCAGTCCCTTGAGGAGTGGTTCCAGCCCAGTGACCTGTAGCTTATTGGCCGTTTTGGGCCATTTCCTCTCTTTCTAACCCCCTGCTTTAAAGCCAGCTTTAGCGTGCCTTTGCGCTTGTAATTTAAAGCTTGTCCGGTTTGTTGCATTTACCTGTTGAGGCTACACACTCAAGTGCGCTAGCCTATGTTACATATTTATTGCATTTTTCTGCTGTTTGTTGCAAAAAAGAAAAAAAATATATCCTTGTTTCCCATCTTTACTGACCTAGAGTAGTCCAAATACAGGCTTTGTTGTATTCTGGAGTTTTGGAAAGTTCCTGTTGCCCATTTCCTTTCTTGGATAAAGGGAGGCTTCTTTGTTCACCAGTGGCAGTGGGGAGCTTGGAACAGCCTATCTATCTGTGGAGGAGTTTCCAGCACAAGAATCTGGTAGTCTATTGACAGTTTTGGGCCAATTTCTAGCTTTCAAGTCCCCCTGTATAAAACCCGCTGTAGTGCGATTTTTGCGCATAGCACAGCATCGGGCAGCGCCGCCTAATTGGGTTTAAACCATTCTCGGCTCCACAGTCTGCTCTTCACTTTTTCCCTTAGAACTGATCTAGTTCTCATAATAAACTCCCTATTCCCACTCTAAAGCCTGGCACTTGCTCACTAAAGCAATTATACAAGTCAGCACTAAAAAATTAAAAGCACTACACCCTCACAAACTCCCCTTGGGTACTTTGTTCCACATTGGCCCTTTTTTTTCAAATATAAAGGAATTCCCAATACTATTCCAGCATGTCCAAAGGTCAGTTGTCAATCTCCTCTCTGGTCCAGCTGGTGAATCTTGAGGCAATGTTACAACTGCCTCATGTACATAGACAACCCTCTCCTCCTCCCAACAAATTCCAGCACGTGAGAGATGGAACCATATAGCCAAACTGGAGGCTAAGCTCTCTCAACTCAGTACTGGCGTAACCAGTCAGGAGGAGGAAACCACACTCACTGCAATTCCAGTCTGACATAAACCTACCACGACAGAAAACCAAACACATAAACACACTAAAACCTACTCGGAGGCTCTAAATAAAAATCTGCCTAAGCAGCAGAGACCTCCAAAGCAGACACCCAAGCAACCGCTACCCCAACACATAGCTCACAAAGCCAGTGTGCCGAACAGTCACAGCCCTCAAGGCTAAACAAAACACCTGATACACTTGTTATCAGTGACTCTATCAGGCACACTGACGTCCCGCTCACCAGGCTGAACAAGGTCACGGTGAGCTGCCTGTCGGGCGCTAGGATCCGCCACATAACACAAGCACTCAGGTCACTCCAAGGCAAGTACAACTATGACTCAGTCATTGTCCATGCTGGTGTGAATGACCGGAGATGTACCTCCCTGGACTACATGGAGACCTAGAGGAGCTCTCTGAGCATGTAGCCCAGGCCGGTATGACCCTGACCTTGAGTAGCATCTTACCCTCACCAAGAATGATGCCACAATATGAAGACAAGGTGATCAATTTCAACAATTGGCTTAAGTATTGGTGTCATTCAAAGGGGATCCAATGCCTGTCTGCCTGCGATGACATGCTCGACGAGCCATGATGCTTTGCTAGGGACGGCTTGCACCTGTCACCCCATGGGCTTTCGGATATTGGCAAAGGCTCTTGCCACCCCCATAGTGCCTTTTTTAGGCAAGGCTCAAAAGACAAACCCACCTCCATAGGTATCACAAGGGATAAGAAACTGAGTAATGCTACTCAACGCCAGAAGTCTAAACCTCAAGATGCATGCACTCGAAACTCTCCTTAGCATGGAGAACATAGATATCTGTGCAGTAACAGAAACCTGGTTCAAGGCTCCCAAGAGCACCCCAGCACTGCCAGGTTATACCTTATACCATGTTATTTGGCCCCAAAACTTGGACCGAACCACAAAAGGAGGGGGAGTATCAATATTCGTCAGATACCCACACCTCCAGGTTGGTGGCACAGCACGAAGCATCACAGACTATCCATGTGCAACTAACAGTGGGTAAAACTGCCTTCCAGTTTATTGCCTGCTACAGACCACCCTCCCAAACCCAGGAACCCCACTTGACCTTCCTGAGAACACTGGAAAATATGAAGGTCTCTCTAAACACAGTTATATTGGGCGACTTCAACTACCCTAACATAGACTTGGGAGCATTACTCTAGCTCCAACACCCTATGGAACAACTTGTTTCCACTCCCACAAGAGGGGAAAACATACTGGACCTGATCATCACCAACATGGGGACTCTATGCTCTAGACCAGAAGTGTATCCCTCACTGGTAAGATCAGACCATAAACTAATCTCACTAGATATTCACATCCCGACCCCAGCCCCTGCCCAGAAAACCACAGTTAAAACTTTTCTAAAGCAAATTTCACACTCCTCAAAACCTAGGTGGAATCCCTTAAAGCCCCTGGGCCTGTGGAAAATACGGCCCAGACCGCAGGATCCTTTATAAACACATTCTATGAACACCTTCAGGAATGCATGGATCATGCAATCCCAAATAAAACCAAGAACAATCCTCCAAAGTTAGGCGTCCTGTCTGGTGGACCCCAGCCATAAACAAACTATACAATAGGAGGAAGCTACTACATGATGGAGCAAAATCCCAAAAAGGGAAGGCATCTCTGATCAGTATTAGCCAAAAACTACGGGTACTCATAAAATCGTTGAAGGCCAGCTTTGAGAGAAAAATTGCACAGGACACTAAGGATAATCACAAGGCTTTCTTTAGTTGTTAGGAACCTGGGTGGGAATTCCCAGATATGCTCAGAATTAGTCCAAAAGGACAAAAAATACACCGAACCCACAGACATTGCCAACATCCTAGCTGACAGGTTCAGCGCAAACTTCTCCCCCCCCCCCCCTTCCCCACCAAAAGGGCAAATATCTATCCCAGCAGAGTGCTACCCCCCTGACATCTCAGATGCTCAGGTAAGAGCCGCCCTCTCCAAAGCAAAAAACACAGCATCAATGGGACCAGACGGTGTCCCGGGCTGCGTCCTACATGAACTCCAAGAAGAACTAAACCCAAATATAAAGCTATTATTCAATCTCAGCCTTACTACAGGATATGTACCCAGAGTGGCATACAGCAACATTGGTCCCTTTCCACAAAGGTGGTGCCTCAACGGATCCTGGAAACTATCGCCCATAAGCCTGACTAGCTTGGTCTGCAAAGCTATTGAAAGGATCACCATGGACCTCATAAAAAGATATTGGGGACCTACAGACTGGATCCTACCCAGTTCGGCTTTAAGGGCAGAACCTGCCTCTTAAACCTGGTTGATTTCTTTGAAACAGTCACCAAGGCCATTGATGAGGGGAAGGTGGTCCACACAGCCTACCTGGACCTTGCAAAAGCCTTCGATACAATACCCCACTCGGGCATTATAGATAAGCTCACCAGCTTAAATATAAACCCCTATGTCACTAGATGGGTTGCAAACTGGCTCAAGGACAGAACCCACATGGTTGGAATTGCTGGAACCATGTCAGACTCCAAACCAGTTACAAGTGGCATCTCACAAGGCTCAGTCCAGGGACCTCTCCGGTATATATTTCTCGGAGGTACAGGCCAACACGGAAGGACTGTGGCTGACCAAGTTCGCAGATGACTGCAAACTGGGCGCCATAATTGACTCTCCAATCGACAAGCATCCTACAAAAGGGCCTCATAGAAACAGACAACTGGTGCCAGAGCCATGGCCTCAAGCTAAATGCCTAAAAGTGTATAGTCATCCCCTTTGGCAAAAACAGTGCCCACAAATTACCACATAGGTGGTAATCCAGTAAGTATGGAAGAAGTAATTAGGGACCTGGGGACCCAAGTTGATAGCAATCTCTCATTTGACAACCACGTGGCCAAAGTGGTTAGAAAAACATTTTATATAGCCCACCTAATCATGAAGGGATTCACATCTAGATCAGGGGAGGTCATCGTGCCTCTTACTCATCCCTCATCAGGCCCATAATTAAGTGCCCCTTTTGGGATGTACTTTACCAGACACCTGCAGCAACTGGAAAGACCCCAAAGGTACCTCACCAAGAGGATCAAAGGGCTCAAACAGATGCCATATGCTGCCCAGTTAAAGAAACTCCAGCTCTACTCAGTGGAATACCGCCTGCTCAGAGGTGATCTGTGCCTGACGTATAAAGCCATGTCCAACCCGGAATTAATGGACATGCTGCACCTCAGAAAATCCAAATCCTATCAAGCTACATGCTAGAGAGACTTGAACCTTAGCACTGAAATGAATCTGTCCCTCCAGCATGTCCTATTTATTACCCGAGGCTCCCTTCACTCTGGAATAAAATCCCAGTCCAGCTTAGGGCAGAGTCCCTCATTTCCTCTCTTCAAGAGGAATCTTGAGTGGATGGGAGATGGTAGGTTTACCCCGGGTGTCACTTCTGTGTCACTGTTAGACAGAGGCGCACAGTATACTAACCTTGAAAAAGGGCATAGCAAAATTCATTAAAATGGGTGGCGAAAGCCAAACACACTCTGGCTAGACTTATAAATGCCCTAGGGCAGATAGCCTAGTATGAACCGATATATATCTACCTATATATCTGTCTGTCGCCCCCCTCTGTCTGTCGCCCCCCTCTGTCTGTCGCCCCCCTCTGTCTGTCGCCCCCCTCTGTCTGTCGCCCCCCTCTGTCTGTCGCCCCCCTCTGTCTGTCGCCCCCCTCTGTCTGTCGCCCCCCTCTGTCTGTCGCCATATATATACAAGATTTTTTTTTGCTACTTTTTTGGGGGCAAGAAAATGGCGTCTGCTGCATGTTTGTTTTATACCCCTGCCAACCTGACCTCATTGAAGAGGAGACTGCAACAGACGCAGGACCCAAGACTTTGGAATGCAGGCTGACTGAGGCAACCTTACCAGTAGATTATGCTAAATGTAATGACTGCAACAAGTGAATACACACTAAAATCTACTACATTTATGGTAAGTGTACACAACTGTACTTGGACCGCTTCAACCGAACTGCCATACATACTGTACATGTAGAACTGAGTAAACTGTGGAACAGCAATATTCCACTGTTTACATAAAAACTTCTCTGAATTTGTTTTTGAATCCTTGATGTTTGCCAGCTTTGTTAATGCATGTGGATGCTGTTGGTGATTTAATGGCTACATTAGTGAAGTAAACTACAGTAGAATAGCCCATGCAACAATTTAGACTGTCCAGATTTTGGAAGTGTCGTAGATTAGTTTCTCATTAAAATTGGTCTGAAAGAAGGCCAAAGCCGTAAAAAAAAAAAAAAAAGCAAATGTTTGTGCTGCTGTTGCATCCTTCCCTGGTGTCAGTCATCGGGCACTCTCCTGGCTAACTGACTCATTTGTTCTTTGGTGTTGAGTAGGGTTACCACCTTTTCAAATGCCCAACGTGGGAATTTTTTTGTGGAAACATGAGATTTTGCAGGACAAAGCATACCCACCACCAGTGCAGAGGACAGGGCTTATTGTAGCATTCATGTTGCTTATGCTATTTTGTAATTAATGTTTCAAATACAAAATAACTGTTTATACGACTATTAAATAAAACATTAAATATTTTTGTTCTGAAATCTTAGGACACTTGAATTTTTTTTTTTTGCCTGAGACAACTGCCCAAAGAGGGACAGGTGGTAACCCTAGTGTTGAGGGTTGACTGATGGGGATGAGCATCAGACCACACTTAGGGTGATTTTGAGTGATTTGGTCTTTCCACTGTTTCTTTGAAAAGTGACTTAGACTTGGTTTTTATCAGCACTTATTTTACCAAGGAAAGAGGCACCATTTTCATCTTTACCATGGAACAATCAGTCAGTCCTTCTAGCTCCACAAAAATTAAGCAGTGTGCCAAATTATGCAGCCACAACTGGGTGACTCTGCGGTAGCCATTTGTTGTACCTTGGATCACTCCTCTTACCCTGGCTCACTCTGGTGTAGCACCTACAGCCCCTATGATCCAGTGGTTAGCCACATCCTTTGCACCTACTTGCGGCTCCTCAGTGGGCAAGGGGGCTCTTGGTTCTGGGAGAGGGAACAGGGAAGGCTTCCCTTTGTCAGAATATTGTGGCAATCACTAGGGAAGCTGCAGATTGCAATAATAACACTGTTCCTGTTTTCTTGTCAAAAATAAGCTGAAAATTAAGCATGCATCTACACCTAAAATTTCAGTAGTTTACTGGCTCTGACTCTGGTTTAATTCCAGCTGTTCCTTTTTATACAGTAGATGTTCTTCATATTTCACTGTTGCAATTATCACATTTGGGTTATCCCTGCCAGGGTAGCCCTCTGCCAGCCGAATACCAGACGTGTAGTATTTCTGCATCAGTTGCTGTCACTTGGACTGACATCAGGTCGTCAGTAGTATAAAGTAAGGCAGCTGATACCATTGCATCAGTTTGTCTTGCTGTGGAGCCTGAAGCAGAAGCAATTCGCACGAATGGTGGTCGGCAGTTACCCAAGTTTTCATGTAACGAATTGAAGTTGTCTTCTAAAGCAAAGTACCCCGTTGGATAATTTTTTCTTGCACTAACCGATGTCAGAAAAAATTAATTGCCTCGCCTTTGGAAAACTGATACCATATAGAGACTTCCACTCTTACTGCGTCACTTGTTTAGGCCCAGACCATGCTGTCGCTTCTGTGCTTTTAGACACCAGGGCTTACAGTCCTTGAATTCTGATATGGGTAAGCCCATCCGACAGATCTTCTGAAAAGAGACAGGACCGCATAGGTCCAAACCTACCGACTATTCCTTTTAAGCTAGTCGTCAGTTCTCTGGTCCTCAGTAAGGCACTTTCACAGCCCCTGATGCCTGCTTCCTGCTTCTGTGAATTCGCAGGCTGCTACCTAGACTCTTTGGAGTCTGGTATGCCGCAAAACTCTTGGACTAAGGATCCTGCGGTAGTCTCAACCTTGGATGGGCCCAGAGCTGCTGAGCAGGCACCGGCTTCCGAGGAAGTCCTTCGCACTACTAAATCTCTATACAAACCGATGTCTTCTTTCACAACTACCATTATTTCTAAAACTACAGAGTTTCTTGGGTCTCTGGTATGAATCACACCCAAGAAACTGACCCACACTCGGGCACCTGCTACCATGCCTCAGTATCAAATGCTTAAACTGGCATAAGACATTATCATGCTGATCGGGGGAAGCCAAGCTACCCCCTCCACAAAGAAAAGATCTATCCCCTGTAGTTTTGTCTGAACAAGTCCGGTGAATCTAATGCATCTGAGTATGAAGACATGCAATCTCTCCACTTATAAGGATTCTGATGCAGAGGATTCCATTCCTTCAGCCTCTTCCCTCAGAGGATTTTTCCTTTGGGGAAACTCTGCATACCTTAAGGGAGCATTTCCAATGGGAGAGTCAGGACTACCCTCATTCTAAAGAGAGACTCAGAAAATTCCTAGATCTTCCACAACACAGACCTTTGGCCATCCCACTAGTTCTGGATGTTGTGAAGGATGTTTTCCTCTAATCCAGCTTGACTCCTAACACCCTTCCTCCTGATCCCAGAAAACCAGACAGGTACTATAGAGTCCCTGACTCGCACAAATATCTTTTTAAAAATCCTACAGCTGACCCTGAGGTAATTTCTCAAGGGCCAAAAGGAATTCAAGCAACCTCTACTTAAGAATCCCATTCCCTCAGACAGGGATTCCTGAGCATTGGACAGATTGGTTAAGAAAGCCTACACCTCAGCTACTCTTGCTGTCAGGACACTAAATTCAGTTCCATATGCTGAAATTTCAGCAACATACATTGGAACTTCTTAAACAAAAAATGTCTTCCTTTCCTGCTTGGGCAGAATCTAAAGATTTACAAGAGTTAATGCATTCTGCAAGTGAAGTAACTAAACACACCTTGCACTGTGGTTTTGACTCCCTAGAAGCTTCTTGCAGGGCAGTAGTCATTGTATCTGTCATTAGAAGGCATGCATGGCTTAAGGAACAGCCCCAGCCAGGTCATGTCCAAGCTAAATTGTTGAATGCCCCCTTGCACAAATAACTTATTTGGCACTAAGGTAGAAGAGGTCTTAAAGATGGAAGAAAAAGCTAAATTTATGCAAACAGTTAAGGATTTTTTGCAGCTCCAGCCCTCTAGGTTCAGCAGGCATTATTCCTCCAAACCGGCCCAGCCAGCCTGGGAAGCAGACCGACCCCCCCCCCCCCCCCCAGACAGCAGCCCCAGGGAATGCAGAGATCTAAGCAGTGGACTACCTCCACTTCAAAACCAGGGAGTTCTAAGCCACCCTTTTTTATGGTAAAATTTCACAATGACTCACCACCACCACCCCCCCCCTCCCTCTGCCCACCTTCACTTACCCCTAGGAGGAAAACTCTCCTTTCACTCAAGCACCTGGGCCACTATTACAAAGGACAACTGGGTTCTGAACATTGTGTCAGGGATGCAAATTTTCCTTCCACACCCTTCCAACCCCAAAGGAGTTCCCAGATCTACCACCAAATCAGTGGGCAGAGGCTCAAAAGCAAATCCTTTCCCTGCTCTCTCTGAGGGCAGTAGAGAACATCCTGCAGAACAGGCAGAGGTTACTACTCCAGACTTTTCTGGTGCCCAGAAAAGAGGGCACCTGGTGCCTCATCCTCGAGCTATCCATTCTAAACACCTTCTTGGTGTTCCCAAAATTCAAAGTGCTCACCCTCCAGCAGCAGCCCTCTAGGGTACACAATGAAAAGAAATCCAAACCGGTGCCCACTCAAAGGATAATCTTTGGAGCAAGTCTGGGCACAGCTTCCCAGATGGCATACCTTACTCCAGAGAAACAAATTGTCCTGACCGCTTACTTCTCTCAACTAGCCACCAGGCCCCAGCTAACTGCAAGGCAGATTCTGCAAGCTCTGGGGTTCATGGCATCTTGCATACTACATATTCCATGTGCCAGACTGCATATGAGGAAACTTCAGTGGTACCTAAGTTACCTAAAGAGCCTTTGGTACCAACACTCTCAAGACCTGGAAACTCTTCTACCTAGAATTCCTTGCCTCAGAAAAGATTTTCTTTGGTGGGCAACAGCATGCTCCCACAACAAGGGAATACCTTTCTCCCCACCCCCTGCTACCCAGACCCTCACCACAGATGCATCAGACTATGTTTGGGGTGCACACCTGGACGGCAAGTGCATACAATGCGACAATGGAGCCCACAGCAAATTCCTCTGCTCATCAGAAAGATGGCTGTGTAGCATGCCTTGATAGCTTTCAAGCCCCTTCTCTCTCCAGGGGCTCTCCTGATCAAAACAGACACCAATGTGATATGGTACAACAAGCAGGGACTCGCTCCTACCCTATATGCAAGCTGGCCATGACCCTTTTGACAGCCTCTGCCATGCAACTACACCTGTTAGCACAATTCCTACCAGACACGCTCAACTCTCTGGCATACCAATTAAGCAGAAATCTTCTGGATCCACACTAATAGCAACTCAACAGACGTACCTTCACCCTAATAACTCAGAAATGGATAACCCCAAAGGCTGACCTCTTTGCATACCACACCAACCATCAGCACAGCAAATTCTGCACCAGGGAGCATCACTGCATGGCTTGGAAAGTGGATGCCCTGTCCTTCCCCTGGGTCAGTCTGTGTATGCCTTTCCTTCGCTATCTCTCATCCTCCGGGTCCTGCTCAAAATAAGGGAGGAAAAATCGAGGACCATTCTCATAGCTCCAGACTGGCCCTGGAAGCACTGGTACCACTTGCTATGCAGCCTATTCTTGCTACCCCCATGGCATCTTCCTCAATTTCCAAACTTCCTGACCTAGAGGGAAGGAGTTCTTGCATCCCCAATTGCAGACACTGACTGCTTGTTTTTTTCCCTAACCCCGAACCAATCTGCCAACCTCAGTAAGCGGGTTCTGGATATTATCCGTGAGGCCAGATGTCCTAGCACCAGAAAGTGTTGTGTTGATAAATAGAAAAGGTTCTGCACCTGGATTCAGGCTAAGACCGCCAATACAGCACAGCCCTCCCTCCCTCTCATCCTGGATTACTTAGCTGACTTACTACAGTGGCCTCTTTCTCCTCTATAAAAATTCATGCCTCTGCTAATTCTGTTCATTTTCCCACTGAGCAGCCCCTTTTCTCACACCCTTTGATCAAACGGTTGTAAGAGGGGCTAGCAACTTGAGGCCACCCAGAAGGGCACCAGGCCAGGGTGGGTCCTTAACTTTGTACTGAAACCTCACCCTGCCCCCTTTCAAACCAGCTTCTGCTGCAGAGCTGAAACTTCTCTCCTGGAAGACAGCATTCCTTTTGGCCATCACTTCAGCCAGAGGAGTCTCTGAGCTGCAAGCACTCATGGCTGTGGAACCCTTCATCTTTCATGCAGACAAGGTATCACTCAGCACTAACGCATCCTTCATGCCCAAGGTGGTGTCCACTGTGGCTCTCAACCAATCCATTCATTTGCCCACCTTTTTTCCTAATCCCCAGAACAAGGGAGGAAGGATTCTTCACACTCAAGGTGCACAGCTCAGATTCTATATAGACAGGACTAAATCCTTCAGAAAATCTGATCAGTTGCTGGTTAGCTTTGCTACAGGGGCAGAAGGCAAAGCCATCTCCAAACAAACCATTTCCAAATGGATAGCACACTGCATCCATTTCTGTTACAAACAGCATCGAAAGACCCCCCCCCCAAGGGGTCAGGACACATTCCACCAGAGCAGCCTCCACCTCTGTGGCTTTCTTCAGAGGTGTCCCCACTAGGGACGTCCTGGAGGCTACCACCTGGACATCTGTTCACACTTTTTTTTTTTTTACCAAGCATTACCATCTGCCTTTCTTCTCCAAATCAAGGGCAGGGTTTGCCTCTGCAGTCTTGCAGGGCATCCTAGTCAGCCCCTAGTTTCATTGACTGCCTCCACCCTTTTCCTCCGCTTTGGGAATCAACCCAAATGTGATGACTAGAACAGTGAAACATAGTACAGTTGTGTACACTTACCATAAATGTAGATGTTTGAGTGTATTCACTGTTGCAGTCCTAGTTTCCCCCCTCCATCCCCTTCTCTTTCTCCTTTATTACCTTTCTAACTTGTTCTCCTTTCCTTTCAAGGGGCTTATTGGTATTTATTTTCCATTGGTGGACCAGACCCTGGCCTCCTACTTGGGCTTCTGACAGGTTAGGGCAAGAAAAAGTGATGTAATGGCATTGGCTGCCTTACTTTATACTACTGACGACCTGATGTCAGTCCTCAAGCGACAACAACCAATGCAGAAATACCAAGTCTCGGGTATTCGGGCCGGCCGAGGCTACCCTGGCAGGGATAACCCAAATATGATGACTGCAACAGCTACATTTATGGTAAGTGTACACAACTGTACTTTTCTGGTAGAGGGACGCCTGTTTTCCTGAAGAGATTCAAGATTCTGAATCTGGGCAGGAGGATGAAGGGACAGATATTGGGTTTTCTCTGATTTCAGACTCTTGATAGCAGCTCTTTTTGATTCTTTCTGTGTGGGTTCAATTCTCAGACTACTAGAATGTACAAGTATTTTCTCAGTCCCCCAAAATATGACCGGTTATAGAATGAATTTCTAGAACTCGCACCCATTCCTCCTGTTGAGTCTGATTTCGAAGGATGTGTGTTATTGCCTGTGATTCTCTTGATAGCCAACTGGCCCTAAAAAGGCAGGATGTATAAAGTTCCTGAATCTACACTGTTCCCAAACCTGAACCAGCAGCCACAGCTTAGTCATTCCTTAAGCTGCTAAGCATTTAAATTCCAGTCCTGTCACTGAAAAGGTTTGGAAAATTAAGTATGGAGAAAGTGTATGCTTCTGTAACATTGATTTTCAAAATTTTGAATCCTTGAGCTCGTATGTTGAGGCTTGTTCTGACTAATTGTGAACGTGTGAATGTTTTATCTTTTTCTTTCGAGGAAATTCTGCTTTAAATGTATTGCTCAGGTCACTACTCATTATTTACACTGCGACTCTGATACTACAAGGGCTATGGCCACTGGTACTGTTTTGAGTTGGTGTGCATGGCTGCATTTTCAGTCTCCTAGATGTAGAGATCTTAAATTCTCCTTTTGATAGAAATTGTTTTTGGCCCCTCTACTGCAAAGGTGATAAAATTTGTGATGAAAGGGGTAAGCTTGAAAGGTGACAGACATTTTAATAAGAAATGCAAGGGGGTTTTAGGAAGAATTCTGGAAACTCCAAAAACCAAAGGCAGTCCAGTAAGTCAAATTGACTGTTAAGAATTTGTTCCACCGCGCACAGTGGCAGCTTTTTTTTTTTTTCTTACAGAGAAATCTGAATCTTCCCTCGTCATTTTGGCAACAGTTTCCAAACATATGGGATGTTCTTCGTGTTTCATTACATTTGGGTTATCTGCTTGCAGGTAGCCCTCAGTCGGCCTGATTAACAAAGTCTTGGGTCCTGCATCAGTTATTGTCCCTTTTTCCATGACATCAGGTCTTTAGGGATATAAAACATGCAGCCGACGCCATTACATCAGTCCTCCTTGCTGTGTGGTGCCCGAAGCAGAAGCAGTTAGCAAGTGCTGGTCGGCCGACTCCTGAAACTTTAGTTTTCGAGTTTCAAAACCGAAGTCTTCAATTAAAGCCAAGTACCCCCATTGGGGAAACTTTTTTTCTTGCTCCTTACCGATGTCAGTAAAAGTTAATTGCATTACTTGTGGAAAGCAAATGCCTCAAAGATTTTCATTCGTACTGTATTCATTGCCTAGGCCCTGACCACGACATACCTTGCTGTCCGTTTTGTGCTTTATTTAATCAGTGCACTATCCGTCATCTGTATATTTTCATCTCTAAATATTTCTGTTCTCTGTTTAATTATCCAGAAATGTCTGTTAACCGTCCGATTACTGGGATTCCGAAAACATAAAGATAGACAGGCAGCCGAGGTCCAAAACTGCAGACGACGCTTCTCTTAAGCTGGTCACCAGTTCACCGGTACTCAGTGAGGTTCTTTAGCAGCCCCTGATACCTGCTACTTTTGATTCGCAGGCCTCTACTGAGACCCATTCTGAGTCCAGTATGCCGTGAGATGCTTCAACTCTGGAACCCGCAAATGTCTCTACTTTGGATGGGTCTGTAGCTGCGGTGCAGGCACCGGCTTCTGAGGGTGTATTCAGGCCTACGGACTTGCATATTAAACTGACGCCTCCTTCTTTACTTAGGCCTAAATCTTATCCATGCCTAAAATCTGATGCCCAGGCCACATGCTCAGGCCTGTGCCTAAAAAACAAATAAGAATGGCTGAAGATCTAATAACTCTAATCAGGGATAGCCAAATCCCCCCCCCCCCCAACAGGTCTAGGACTGAAGTTGATTATGAATCTTCTGATCAGGATTCTGTTTTTTCTGATTCTTCTGATCTGGATTTGCCCTTATCTACTTATGAAGATTCTGATGCAGAGAATTCTGTTCCCTCTGCTTCCCCTCCTGAGGATTTTTCTTATGGGGAAGCCTTGCATACTGTAAGGGACCATTCCTATTGGGGAAAGCCAGGATTTTTCTGATTCACAAGAGGCTTTGGGGATTTCCTTCTCCTACCTCAGCATAGGCCTTTAGCTGTTCCTCCTGTACTAGACATTGTTGTGTTTTCGGAATCTAGTTCGGCTCCTGATTCCCTGCCTCCTGCTCCCAGAAAACCTGACCGATACTACAGAGTCCCAGAGTCCCACAAGTTCCTTTTTAAAAATCCTATTGCAGATCCAGAGACTATTTCACAGGGGCTCAAGGGCATTAAGGCTTCTACTGCTAAAAATCCTACCCCTTATGATAGAGACTCCAGGGCGCTGGATAGATGGGGTTAGGTTTACACTTCTCCAACCTTGGCCATTAGGGCTGTAAACTGCCAGTTTCATATGTTAAAGTATCAGCAACATGTTATTGGACTGTTTAAACAGAAAATGTATATTCCTGACTCTGTGGAAATGCATTCTGCTGAATAAGTTGGAAAACATACTTTGCAATGAGGTTTTGATTCATTAGAGGCCTCTTGCAGGGCTGCTGTTACTGGGTCTGTGCTCAGAAAGCATACTTGGCTCAAGGAGCAATCTTTGCCAGATCATGTTAAAGCTAAATTTTTGGATGTTCCTTTAAATCAGGGCCGCCTGTTTGGCAACAAGGCTGAGGAAGTTCTTAAAAGATGGAAGATGAAGCTAAATCTATGCAGACTTGGATTTTTTTTTACAAGTTCAGCCTCCTAGATTTAGTAGGCACTGGCCGTCTAAGAATTGGTCCTTTCCAGCCCATTGCAGGTCTTCTCAAGCTCAACCAGACAGCAAAAACCCCAGGTTTCAGTCCCAGGGGAGACACAGAACTAAGCAGTGGGGGTGGGGGGCTCCACTCCCCCCCCCCCCCCATGATAAACTGCCTCAATGAATTCCTTTTAAAATTTCCACGCACTTATCAACTGACTGCCCCTTTGGGGGAAAAGTGCCTTTTTAGGGGAAAGATTGTTTTTCTTGCAAACAATTGGGAACTCATTACCCAGGACAAATGGGTTTTAAATACAGTGTACCAGGGATACAGATTTTCACTTCCACACGTTGCGAACACAAAGCGCGTGGCCGGAACTACCCCCCAAATCAGTGGGCAGAGACCCAAAAACAAGTACTTTCTCTCCTAAGCATGGGGGCTATTCATCTGGTACCAGAAGAGGAAAAGGGACAAGGTTTCTACTTGCAACTTTTCCTGGTACCCAGAAAAGACAATTCATGGTGTCCTATCCTGGACCCGTCTAAATGCCTTTTTGGAGATTCCAAAATACTGACTCTTCACCAATTACTTATGCTAGGCAAAGATGCGTGGTTGGCAACCCTAGATTTAAAAGAAGCATATCTGCACATCCCAATCGGGGAATCTTGCAGAAGATACATACACTTCAAAGCAGGCTACATGCACCATCAGTTGTCTGCACTGCCCTTTGGCTTGTCTACTGCGCCCAGAGTATTCAGAAAGTGCCTAGCTCCAGTTATTGCATTTTGCAGGCAAAGAAATATTCACATATTTCCATACTTGGACATTTGTCTAATTCAGGCAGAAAGCCAGAACATACTTTTGAATCCTCTGGCCTTTGTACAAAGGATTCAAACTTGTCTGGGGTACACCATAAACGAAAATAAATCACACGTGGTACCCTGTCAAAAACTTATATTCCTGGGAGCAAGCTTGAATACAACTTCCCAGATGGCTTACCTCACGCCAGAGAAACAAATTCATTTGACAGACTATTTCAAACAAGTGGCCACAAAAACCCTGCTAATCTGCAAGACAAATACTGCAAGCCTTTGGGTTCATGGCCTCCTGCATTCTTCTAATTCCATATGCAAGACTGCATATGAGAAAACTACAGTGGTATCTAAAAAGCCTATGGTGTCAACATTCTCAAGACCTGGAAACAGTGATTCCTATCATACCTTGCCTAGAGTTCCTTTGGTGAACAGAGGCCTGCAACCAAAACAAGGGACTACCTTTCACACCACCCCCTGCCACCCTAACAGACACGTCAGACTATGCATGGAGGGCTCACCTGGCAACGAAGTGCATTCAGGGCAAATGGAACCAAAGTCGAATGCACCTGCATATCAATCAAAAAGAAATGTTAGCTGTACAGAATGCTGACAGCCTTCAAGGACCACATTCTTCCAGAACAACTAATGGTAGACGGACAACACTACTTGTTATGTGGTACATAAACAAGCAGGGGGGGGTACACATTCTTACCTCCTCTGCTGACTAGCCATGGCGTTGTGGAACACAGCCTTGAGCTACCAAGTGCACCTACAAGCTCAATTCCTGCCAGGAAAATTAAATACACTGGCAGATGGACTAAGCAGAAACCTTATGGTCCCACATGAGTGGAAACTGGAACAAAGGATTTTCAACATGTTGACAAGCAAATGGGGGGGAGCCCAGATATAGACCTGTTTGCCTCTCCCCAGAACTATCAATTAGACAAATTTTGCACAAGGACTCCCCACAAACGAGCCTGGAAAGTGGATGGTCTGTCCTTCAGATGGAAAAACCTATCAGCCTATGCCCCCCCCCCCTCCCTCTGTTCTCCAAAGTACTACTAAAAATCAAACAGGACAAACAAAATATGATTTTGATTGCTCCAGGCTGGCTGCGCCAACACTGGTACCCCCTCCTGCGCAGTGTCAGTTATCTCCATGGCACCTGCCTCAGACTCCTTCCCTGCTGTCTCAGCAGGAGAATCAGCTTCTGCATCCTCAGCTTCTAACACTGAATCTTGCAGCATGGCTAATTACTTAATCTCTCCTTTACCATCCCTCGGCAAACCTGTGATGGATATCATTTTAGAGGCAAGGAGGCCTAGTACTAGAAAATCTTATGCAGAAAAATGGAAAAGATTCTGTGCCTGGAACCAATCTCATGGGGATGAGCACAACAGTGCCCAATTTACCTCAGATTTTGCTATACTTAACTGAGATGCTTCACAAGGGCCTGTCTTTTTTCCTCCATTAAAATCCACGCCTCAGCCATTTCATCTCATAACACAACTGCCTCTCTTCTCTCATCCACTGCTCAAGTAATTCCTCAGAGGGGCCAAAAATTTGAGACCACCCAGGAGAGCTCCAACCCCAGCCTGGGACCTTAACTTGGTCTTGGAGAAACTCCCTCTACCTCCTTTCGAGCCACCTGCTACTGCAGACTTAAAGTTTCTTTCTTGGAAAACAGCTTTCCTTTTAGCAATCACTTCAGCTGGAAGGGTATCTGAATTACAGGCCCTTATGGCAGTGGAGCCTTTCATCATCTTTCATGTGGACAGGGTGTCCCTCAGAACCAAGCCATCCTTCATGCCCAAGGTGGTATCCAGTGTGGCTCTTAATCAGTCCATTAATTTACCAACCTTCATTCCCAATCCACAGAATAAAGGGGAATGGATACTGCATTCCTTAGATGTGCACAGACAGCTTAGATTCTACTTGGACAGAACTAAACCTCAAAATCTGAACTGCTGGTGGCATTTGCTGCAGGGGCAGAGGGGAAGGCTATTTCAAAGCAAACCATTTCTAAATGGATAAGCCATTGCATTCATTTCTGCTATAACCACCATGGAAAACCTATCCCCCGGGGATCAGACCTCACTCCACCAGGGCTGCATCTACCTCTACAGACTTTCTCAGAGGAGTCCCTACCAGGGACATCCTAGAAGCTGCTACCCTGAGTTCTGTACATACTTTCACCAAGCATTAACATTTGCCAGTTTTATCTAAATCCAGAGCTGGCTTTGCCACTGCAGTCTTGCATGGCCTTGTAGCTGGCCCTAATGCTGTCTAAATTCCTCCTCCCAACCCTAGCTTTGGGAATCTACCTAAATGTAATGACTGCAACAGTGAAACACTAAGAACATAGTACAGTTGTGTACACTTACCATAAATGTAGATGTTGGAGTGTATTAACTGTTGCATTCCTGGTTACCCTCCCTCCAGCCCCCTAACTTCTTTTGTTTATACCTCTACTTCCTTTACCATGCTTAATTTGGTGTATTTGCTTTTTTGTTGGAGGTGTATCTTTGTGCTTTTATATTAGTGGGCACCTGACATCTGGGGCAAGAAAAACTGATGTAATGGCGTCTGCTGCATGTTTTATACTCCTGACGACCTGACGTCATGGAATAAGGGACAGCAACTGACGCAGGACCCAAGACTTTGTTAATCAGGCCGCCTGAGGGCTACCTGCAAGCAGATAACCCAAATGTAATGACTGCAACAGTGAATACACTAACATCTACATTTATGCAAGTGTACACAACTGTACTTTCTGAAGATCATGAAGGTTACAGATAGTGGGAGGAAATTCCTCCTTTTCAGGGGTAATCCCTCATCCTCCAGATTTTATGCTCGCCTTTTAAGTACCACGCTGTCCCAGGAAGTGATAGACCTGTTCCCCCATTTAAAACTAGAAAGGTTTTATTCAAGGATGTTTTTGTGCCAGAGAGAGAATGCTTGAGACTGGTTTTGGATATTTTTTCCTAAACCTGTTTGTGATAGTGCCCAGATTCAAAATGATACTTCACAACTTTTTTACCTCTTCTTCCTCATTTAAGTTTCATTGTAACATTCTATTTAAAAGATGCGCTTCATATTTCTATTCATCCAGACCCTGGGCATTTCTTTGGCTTTGTCTGGATCACATTAGATGTTTAGTGTTTCAGTGTTGCAGTCATCACACATTTTTATTATCCTGCCAGGGGTAGCCCTCAGTTGGACTGAATACCAGAGGCTTAGTATTTCTGCATCAGTCATAGTAGTGTCAGGACTGACGTCCGGTCACTAGTGGTACAAAAACAGGCAGCCGATGCCATTACATCAGTCTTTCTTGCCGAGGAGCCTGAAGCAGAAGTAGTTCGCTCGAGTGTCTGTCGGCCAGTTGCTACGTGAGTTTGTTTCTGAAATTGAATCATCTTGAAGTCTTATAAAGCTAAGTACCCTGTTGGGATTCTTTTTTCTTGCTCTAACGCATGTCAGAAAGTTAACAATTGTCTCGCCTGTGGAAAGCAAATACCACACTGAGATTTCCATTCTTACTGCATCATCTGTTTAGGCCCAGACCACGAAGTACCTTGCTGCCAGTTTTGTGCTTTGTTCAATGCCGGAACTATTAGTCATTGGGCCCTTATTATAGCTAAATACTTTCGTTCTCAATCTCCGTATTCCAAAATGGCTTCAGTAAGCCATCCAACTTCCGAAAAAAATGTAAGGATAAGGACAGACTGCACAGATCCAAAACTGCCAAAGAAGCTTCTGTTAAGCTAGTTGCCAGTGAGATGGTTTTGTAGCCCCTAATGCCCACTTCTATGGATTCGCAGGCAGCTACAGAGACCCTTTCAGAGTCCGGTATGCCATGAGACTGAACCTGTGGATGTCTCTACCTTGAATGGGTCCAGAGCCGCTGTGCAGACACCAGCTTCTGAGGAAGTTCATTGCACTACCGATATTGGGAACAAACAGACTTCATTACAGTGTTTAGTTCTTTCTAAAACTACTGAGTTTCTAAGGCCAAGAGTACGAGCTACATCTAACCAGACTATCCAAACTCGAGCGCCTGCTTCCTTGCTACAGGTCTTCTGCCATTTTAAGCATCTGACTGATCATACTGATTAGGGGAAGCCAGCCTTCCCCTGCTAAAAGAAAGAGACTTGTCCCCAGCAGCTTTATCTGACCAAGAGTCTGACTCGAGGCTTCTGTTTATGAAGACATGCCCTTGTCTGCCTATGCGGATTCAGAGGAATCCATTCCTTCTACCTCCCCTTCAGAGGATGTTTCTTTTGGTGAAACCCTACATACTTTGAGAGAGAATTTCCATTGGGAATGCCAGGATTATCCTCTGTCCAAAAAGACTGGGAATTTTTAGACTTACCACAGCACAGACCCTTGGCTATCCCTCCTGTTCTGGATGTTGTCTTTGTGGAGTCCAGTCTCACTCCTGATACCCCTGCTCCCAGGAAACCTGACCAGTACTACAGAGTCCATGACTCTCACAAATTTCTTTTCAAAATCCTACTGTTGACCCAATCCTACTGCTCACCCAGAGGTCCTCTCCCAAGAGCGTAAAGGAATAAAAGCAACTACAGCTAAGAATCCCACCACCTGGGGCAGGGATTCCCGAGCTTTAGACAGATGGGGTAAAAAGGTATATACCTCTGCACCTCTTGCCATTAGAGCATTAAATTACATGCTGAAATCAGCAACATACTATGGAACTTGTTAAGCAAAAATTATCCATCTGTCCTGACTGTGCAGAAAATAATTACAAGAGCTTATGCACTGTGCAAGCCAAGTCAGCAAGCATACAATGTGGATTTGACTCCCTAGAAGCATCTTACAGGGCAGCAGTCACGGGTTCTGTAATTAGAAGGCATGCCTGGCTTAAGGATCAGACCTTGCCAGACCATGTCATATCAAAGTTATTGGGCGCCCCTCTGAACAAGGACAATCTGTTTGGCACCAAAGCAGAAGAGGTTTTAAAAAAGATGGAAGAAAACGCCAAGTCTATGCAGACAAAGACTTTTTGCAAGTGCAGCCTCCAAGATTCAGTAGGCATTGCCCTTCAAAACATTGGTACTTTCCAGCCACCTCAAACTAGACCTAGGGGAAACAGACCCCCCCCCCCCAGACTACAGTGTCAGAGTATGCAGAGATCTAAGCAATAGAGTTCCTCCACTTCGAAAACAGTGAGTGCTAAGCCACCCCTTTATGGAAAGAATTCACAATGACTTCTCAACTCCTCTCCCCCAGTTGCTTGTGTCCCTAGGAGGAATACTTGCCCACTATGTAAAAACACTGGACTTAATCACCAACTATCGATGGGTCCTCAGTATAGTATCCCAGGGGTACAAATTTTATTTCCACACTGCCAACCCCAAAAGGGTTCTCAGACCTTCCTACAAATCAGTGGGCAGAGGCACAAAACCAAGTTCAGTCCCTGCTCTCCCTAAGGGCAATTCAGCCTGTTCCTGTGGAACAGATAGGCCAAGGTTTTTATTCCAGACTTTTCCTAGTACCCAGAAAAGAGGGCAGTTGGCACCCAATCTTAGATCTATCCATTCTAAACACCTTCCTGGTGGTCCCAAAATTAAAAATGCTCACCCTACAGCAGCTTCTCCCTATGCTGTCCAAAGATGCGTGGTTAGCCACTCTAGATCTAAAGGAAGCCTATCTGCACATCAGTCAGGGACTCCTGAAGGAAATATCTGTTTCAGTGCAGGACCTATGCATGATCAGTTCTCTGCACTTCCCCTTGGCTTATCCACTGCTTCCAGAGTTTCACAAAATGCCTGGCTGCAGCCATTGTCTTTTGCAGACAGAGGAATATTCAATTTTACCCCTACTTGGATGATTGCCTGATTCAGTCAGGAAAAGCTGTTGCATCACCTGACATTTTGTAAAGGACCTTCTAACCTCCCTGGGGTACACTGTCAATGAAAAGAAATCCAAACTGGTCCCCAGTCAAATTGTATTCCCAGGAGTAAGCTTGGACACAGCATCCCAGATGGCATTCCTTACTCCAGAAAAACAAACCTGACAGGCTACTTCTCTCAAATGGCCACCAGAACCCAGTTATCTGCAAGGAAAATCTTACAAGCTCTAGGGTTCATGGCCTTCTGCATTCTACTAATTCCATATGCCAGGCTGCGTATGAGGAAACTTCAGTGGTACTTAAGTCTTTGGTGCAAACATTCTCAGGACCTGAAAACTACCATACCTATGATACCTTGTCTAAGGAAAGAGTTCCTCTGGTGGGCAGCAGCATGCAATCACAGCAAGGGGCTTCCCTTTACACAACCCCACACCACCCAGACCCTAACCACAGGTGCATCAGACTATGCCTGGGGTGCACATCTGGATGGCAGGTGCATTCAGGGCAGCTAGTGCCCAAATCAAATTCATCTGCACATCAACCAAAAGGAGATGCTAGGTGTTCAGCATGCTCCGACAGCTTTCAGATCCCTACTCTCTCCGGGGCCCATACTAATCAAAACCGATGACACCACATTGATGTGGTACATCAACAAGCAGGGGGAACTCACTCTGCAGGCTAGCCATGACCGTCTGGAACACTGCCTCAGCCATGCATATATACCTGCAAGCTCAATTCCTGCCAGGCAAACAAAACTCTCTGGCAGACGGCTTAAGCAGAAATCTCCTAGACCTACACGAGTGGCAATTAAACCACAACACTTTCAGCCTTGTAACCCAGGAATGGGGTACCCTGAAGGTGGACCCGTTTGCCTCCCCCTACAACCACCAGCTCAGCAAATTTTGCACCAAGGAACCTCACAGCGAAACCTGGAAGTGGATGCTCTGCCCTTCCAGTGGGCAATGCTCTCAATCTATGCCTTCCCTCCTCTATCTCTTCTTATAAGAGTTATTACTTGAGGGAGGAAAGACTAAGGGCAATCCCGATTGCCCCAGACTGGCCACGCCAACAGTGGTGCCCACTACTGCGCAGTCTCACCATTGCCTCCATGGCACCTCCCACAGATCCCACCTCTCCTGACTCAGCAGGAGGGTCAGTTCTTGCATTTGCAATTGCAGACATTGAAACTTGCAGCCTGGCTTATTCCTTGACTTCTCCTCCAGTGACCAGCCTAAGCAAACAGGCACTGGATTTCATACATGAAGCCAGATGACCCAGTACTAGAAAATCCTGTGCTGACAAGTGGAAAAGGTATTGTTCCTGGATCCAGAATAAAGGAGCGAACCCAGCAACAGCCCTCCTTACCTCTCATCCTGGATTTACCTAGACCTACTCCACAGGGGCCTATCCTTCTCCTCCATTAAGATCCATGCCTCTGCCATCTCTGCTCATTACAGCACTGGGCCACCTCTCTTCACACCCTCTCACAGTTCCTGAGAGGGGCTAGCAACTTAAGGCCACCCGGAGGAGCTCCTTCCCCAGCTTGGGATCTTAACCTTGTGTTGGAAAAGATCACAGTCCCCCCCCCCCCCTTGTACCTGTAGCTTCAGCAGAGTTAAAATTCCTCTCTTGGAAGACCTCTTTGCTTCTGGCCATCACTTCAGCTAGAAGAGTATCAGAGCTACAAGCACTCATGGGTGTAGAGCCCTTCATCATTTTCCATGCTGACAGGGTCTCCCTCAGTACTAACCTATCCTTCATGCCTAAAGTGGTGTCCAGAGTGGCTCTCAACCAATCCATTCATTTGCCCACTTTTTCCCCAACCCACAAAACGAGGGGAAAGGATTCTGCACTCTAGATGTACACAGCTCAGATCCTATCTGGACAGGACTAAATCTTAGAAAAACTGATAAATTGCTAGTCAGCAGGGGCAGAGGGCAAGGCCATATCCAAACAATCTCCAAATAGGTAGCACACTGCATCCATTTCTGCTACAAACAGCACGGGAAACTGCCCCCAAAGGGGGTCAGGACACATTCCACCAGGGCAACTTCCACCTCTGCAGCTTTTCTCAGAGGGGTCCCCACCAGGGACATCCTGGAGGCCGCAGCATGGACATCTGTTCATACCTTCAAGCATTACCACCCACCGATCTTCAAATTCAGGGCAGGATTTGCCACCGCAGTCTTGCAGGGCATCCTAGCCAGCCCCCAGTCTTCTTGACTGCTTCCACCCTTTTCTCCAGCTTTGTGAATTTGGGAATCCAAATGTGAGGACTGCAACAGTGAAACATGAACATAGTACAGTTGCGCACACTTGCATAAATTTTGGTGTATTCACGGTTAGTCCTGGATGTCCTTCAAGGATGCATCTGCAGTCATCACATATGGGTTGTCCTGCCTCAGGCAGCCCTTCGGTCGGCCGGATTCCAAAGTCTGGGTCTGGCCTCCGCTGATGTCGCACTTTCCCCGACAGAGCGTCTGGGGTATAAAAGCATCAGCCGACGCCATTTTCCTCAGTCTTTCTTGCCGCGTGGTGCCCAAAGCAGAAGCAGTTCGCAAGTGCCGGTCGGCCAGCTCCTGTGATTCAGCTACCGAAGACTTTGAAAAAGCTAAGTACCCCGTTGGGGACTCTTTCTTGCCTCAGCCGATGTCAGATAAAGTTAATTGTTTAACTTGTGGGAAACAAATACCTCATAAGGATTTCCACTTACTGCCTCCCCTGCCTAGGCCCAGACCATGACGTCTCGGCCTGTTCAGCCTGTGCTTCCTTCAACCGACGAACTCTTAGACATCTGTCGGAGTTTGCAGAGGATTTCTTTGGGGCTAGTTTTGCTTACAAGATGCAGTCTGAGACTCCGACTTCGCATTTAGTTAAGAAACGGAAGGACAAGGACCGACATGCAGGCCGCGGTTTCGGCTGAAACCATGGTCAGGCCTACCGCGAGTGTCCTGGTCTCAGCTGAAACAGAGTCCTTGGTACTTCCGATTACCAAAACCGCACAACCGACTACCTCGGCCCCGGCCGAGTCGGTTATTGAATTACCTTCTGAAACTGGTGTCCAGGAACCTTCCGACACCATTCCTTTAGACAAGTCTACTCCTGCACGAGGTGCAGCCAGACCTCCTGCATCCATGTCCATTAAGGCTTTCTCTAGGGCTAAAGCTGCTAAACTTACTAAAGCTTTGCCTCCCAAGGTTACCTCTCGGAGACCTTCTACTGGCTCACAGATTCTTAGCTTAGCAGAGGATCTTATCTCCTTAATCAGAGGTTCTCAACCTCATCCAGACAGGGGCTCTCAACCACCTCCAGACAAAAGGCCCAGGGTTGAGCCCTCTGACCCCCACTCCTCAGATGAGTCCACTGATGGCTCTACTGTCAGACCACCAGGAGGAGGCTTATTCGGCCTACGAGGATTCTGATGCTGAAGAATCTATTCCCTCTGCCTCCCCTCCTGAAGAGTTTTCCATTGGAGAGACATTACACTCTAAGAGAACATTTTTAATGGCAGGGTCAGGAATTCTGATTCTAGAAAGAGATTAAGGACCTTTTTACATTTACCTCAGCATAGGCCTTTAGCTATACCTCCTGTTTTGAATGTTATTGATGATGTGTACTCTGATGCTAGTACAGCCCCTGACTCTCTCCGGCTCCTGCCAAACCTGATAGGTACTACAGGGTCCCGGACTCGCATCTACACCTGTACAAGGCCCACTCTGCTGATCCAGAAACTATTTCCCAGGGCCCAAAAGGGGTTGCAGCTGCCACTGCTAGAAATCCTCTACCCTCTGAAAGGGAGTCCAGAGCTTTAGAGAGATGGGGTAAGAAAGTGTATACTTCTGCAACTCTTTCCATGAGGGCATTAAATTGTCAATTTCATATGATACAGTACCAAGAGTATTTGTTAGATGAATTGCATAAGAAGCTGTCTTCTTCTGAACCCCTTGATCGCAAATCCCTTCAGGATCTGGTACATAACTCCCAGCAGGTTAGTAACCATTTCTTGCAGTGTGGTTATGATGCATTGGAAGCTTCATGTAGGTCAGCTATGACAGGTGCAGTCATACGTAGGCATGCCTGGCTGAAGGAACAATCTCTGCCAGACCATGTTAAAGCTAAGCTTTTGGATGCTCCTATGGAAAAGCAAAAATTATTTGGTTCCACGGCTCAAGAGGTCTTAAAGAAATTTGAAGAAAAGGCAAAATCTGTGCAAACAGTCAAAGACTTTCTGCAAGTCCAACCACCGAGATTCAGCAGAAATTGGCCTACTAAGAATTGGTCCTTTCCGGACTCAGACAGATCTCAGAGAGGCAGGAATAGGCGTGCCAGAGGTAGAGGGCAAACTAGAGGCTCCTACAGAGGCAGTCAATGGCAGCCTCCCAACCAGAGAGGTAGTGCAGGAACTACAACTGCTACACCAGGACAGACTCAATGACTTTGTTTTGACTCTGCCGACCAGGGCTCAATTAGAAGCACCTTTGGGTGGAAAGCTTTCTTTATTTTCAAAAAATTGGTACAGCATTACAAGGGACACATGGACACTGCAAATAGACAACGGATACAGGTTCCATTTCCGCACATTGCCAAAAAGAAAAGGCATGCCAAACCTGCCACCAAATCAGAGGGCAGAGGCTTTGAAACAAATTTCCAACTTAATACAAATGAAAGCTATTGAAAAGGTACCTCTTTCAGAACAAGGCCAAGGATTTTACTCCAGATTATTCCTTGTTCCAAGAAAAAATCAATGGAGGCCTATTCTCAACTTGTCCGCACTGAATACTTGCCTCATTGTGCCAAAATTCAAAATGCTGACTCTACAGCAACTCCTTCCCATGCTGGGCAAGGGGTCTTGGCTGGTGACTTTAGACCTCAGGTACAGACAAAGTTGCAGGAGACACCTCAGATTTCTTGCAGGGTCAGAGCATTATCAATTCTCAGCATTGCCCTTTGGCGTATCTACTGCGCCCAGAGTATTCAAGAAATGCCTGGCATCAGTAATTGCACACTGCAGACTTCAGGGGATTCAAATTTACCCATATCTGGATGACTGCCTTATACAAGCGGACAGCAAGCAAACTTTGTGCCATCCACCTACTGCAGGCCTTGGGATATACAGTCAACATCCACAAATCAAGACTTGTTCCATCCCAAAGAATTACTTTTCTGGGTGCGGATCTAGACACAACCACCCAAATGGCCTTTCTCGCAGAAGAAAAACAAAAACTACCAGATTACTTCAAGAATCTGACAAGGCAAACTCAGCTGACTGCAAGGAAAATCCTGCAGGCCCTGGGTTACATGGCATCTTGCATTCTTCTGATCCCACAAGCAAGGCTGCATATGAGAAAATTACAATGGTACCTAAGGAGTTTATGGACTCAGCACAGTCACAGCTTAGAAACTTTGATCCCACTCATTCCATGCCTCCAAAAGGAATTTCTGTGGTGGGCTCAAGCCTGCCAGTCGAACAGCGGGTTGCCCTTCAGCAAGCCAAGAGCCAACCAAACCATCACTACGGACGCTTCAGACCAAGGTTGGGGAGCACACATGGAGGGCAGATGTATCCAAGGGCTATGGTCACAAAGAGAGCTGCGCATGCACATAAACCAAAAGGAAATGCTGGCAGTGATGCAAGCAATCGAGGCCTTCAAACCTTTCCTTCATCAAGGCCACCTGCTCATAAGGACAGACAACACCACAGTTATGTGGTACATAAACAAGCAAGGAGGCACCCATTCCTACCCTCTTTGCAGACTGGAAATGAATCTATGGGAACTTTCCTTAACTCAATATACAGCTGCAGTCCCAGTTCGTGCCAGGGAAAGACAATGTACTGGCAGCTTAAGCAGAAATATCGTGGATGCACACGAATGGATGCTGCACCCAGACATCATCTTACTCATAACACAATCATGGGGAAGGCCGGAAATAGATCTGTTCGCCTCCCCCCACAATCAACTGAAGAAATTCTGCTCAAGGACATACCACCCACAAGCATGGAAAGTGGACGCTCTCTCTTTCAGCTGGAAAGCTCTAACAGTGTATGCTTTTCCACCTCTCCCATTAATGACCAAGGTCTTACTGAAGATCAGGACAGAGCAGCCCAGAGTGATTCTGATAGCTCCAAACTGGCCAAGACAGCACTGGTTCCTACTATTAAATAGCATGTCACAGACGAAACCGTGGCCTCTCCCCCTATGGCCACTTCTACTGACACAGCACAATTTCAAGACTCTGCATTCCAACCTGAAAACCTTGCAGCTAACTGCCTGGAAAATACCATGACTCCTCCTCAGGATAAGCTATCCCAGAGAGTGAAGGATATTATGGAAGCTCGACTACCTTCCACAAGGAAGGCATATTCAGCAAAATGGAAAAGATTTCACACTTGGAACACAACAAAGGGACTAGATGTGACAGTGATGAACATGGCACATATACTGGAATATTTGCCAGAATTGTTCCACAACGGCCTGTCTTACTCCTCCATTAAGATGCATGCTTCAGCAATTTCAGCAGAATACAATGTTAATCCACCTGTCTTCTGTCATCCTCTCCTGAGACAGTTTCTAAGAGGAATCAAAAACATCAATCCTTCAAGGAAACCACCTCTACCTACTTGGGAGCTTAACTTCGTGTTGGAAAAACTAACACTTCCTCCCTTTGAACCAGCAGCATGGAAAACTGCCTTCCTTCTGGCCATAACCTCAGCAAGAAGATTATCCGAGTTACAAGCTCTAATGGCAGTACAGCCATTTCTTATCTTTCATCAGGACAGAGTTTCATTGAGAACCAATCCTACATTTATGCCAAAGGTGGTATCCAGGGTATCTTTGAACCAAGCTATTCACTTGCCTACATTCTTCCCACAACCACAAAATAAAGGGGAGAAACTTCTGCACACCCTGGACATACACAGACATTTTCGCTACTACTTGGACAGAACTAAAAGTTAGAAAGACTGACCAGCTGTTTGTTGCTTATGCTGCTGGGGCACAAGGAAAAGCAATTTCCAAACAGACAATTTCAAAATGGATAGGAAATTGCATTCGTTTTTGTTACTCCTTTCATGGAAAAACTGTGCCAGCTGACGTTGGACCTCATTCCACGAGAGCCACAACCACAGCCTTCCTAAGATGGGTGGCTACCAAGGACATTTTAGAAGCTGCTACATGGAGCTCCGTGCATACATTTGCCAAGCATTACAATTTACCTTTATACTCCAGATCCAGAGCAGGCTTTGCTACGGCAGTCCTGCAGGGTATCTTAGCTACACCATCCTTTTAGTACCTCCACCCCCAGATTGGCTATGGTATTCTACCCATATGTGATGACTGCAGATGCATCCTTAAAGGACATAGTACAGTTTTGTACCTACCATAAGTGTAGATGTCCGATAGGTATGCATCTGCAGTCAGGTTTACCCTCCCTCCTTCCCCTCTGTGGTATACTTCTTGGGTACTTACCCCTCTTATAGCTACCTGGGGGGATCTATTATGGTGTATTTGTTTTTATAGTACTGTGCATGTTTGGATTTGTTTTTGCAATGCATATCTCCAAATTTTAGCCTTCCTTAGAGGGCACCTGGCATCTGGGGCAAGAAAAACTGAGGAAAATGACGCTCTGACGTCGGGGAAAGTGCGACATCAGCCGAGGCCAGACCCAGACTTTGGAATCCGGCCGACCGAAGGGCTGCCTGAGGCAGGACAACCCATATGTGATGACTGCAGATGCATACCTATCGGACATCTGCATTTATGGTAGGTACAAAACTGTACTTTTCCCTCCTGTCGGTCTCTGTCGGTCTCTGTCGGTCTCTGTCGGTCTCTGTCTGTCTCTGTCGGTCTCTGTCGGTCTCTGTCGGTCTCTGTCGGTCTCTGTCGGTCTCTGTCGGTCTCTGTCGGTCTCTGTCGGTCTCTGTCGGTCTCTGTCGGTCTCTGTCGGTCTCTGTCGGTCTCTGTCGGTCTCTCTTCCCCCCCCCCCCCTTACAGGGAATTTTTGGTATTTACTTCCTACTGGTGGTCTTCCTCCATAACCTAGCTCCCTATTTGGGGGCTACTAACAGGGCAAGAGAAACTGATGTAATGGTGTTGGCTACCTGTTTTTATACCACTGATGAAAAATCCATGGCACCTAACAAATTATAGAAACCGGTAAGTCAAAATATGCTCCATGGGCAAGAGCAATATATAAATGGTAAACTGCAGGTTTGGTGTAATAGAACAAATTAGGTGGTGTACACAGTGAAAAGGGTTGAAGTATTTGAGAAATAAGAGGAGAGGGACTTCAACCTTAATTCCTACACTAGGACTTATAATTGGAAAAGTATTTTTCCAACACACAGAAATACTAAGCCTCTGGTATTCGGGCTGACTGATGGGTACCCCTGGCAGGATAACCCAAATGTGATGACTGCAAGAGTGAATAACTCTAACATCATCTATATTTATGGTAAGTGTACACACAACTGTACTTTATAGCTCACCGCAGGCTACAAGGTTTCCACATTTGTCCATGTATAGACTTTCTGCAAAGCCATTTTCAAAGTGTCAGGAATCTCTCTTGGGTGAAGCTTAGACCAGCTGAGATTCCAAGAGAGCATTCAAGTCTCAACTCCTCACAGGATTGTGTTTCTGGGATTTCCACTAGACACCACGGTTCTGACCTGCTTTTCCACAGGAAAAAATAGATCTAGATATGTGTTTAGGGCTTTCCACTCAAGACTTTGGTTACCCTGAGAAGAATACAGAGTTTGGTTCTCACAGCATCTGAATCTCTTATGACCTTCTTAGATTAGTCTGCAAGTATTACGCACACCAACCATCTGTAAAATACACAGATACTTTTCTCAGTTGTCTGCATGCACTCAACTAAGTACTGAAGATGTCCCAACCTTGTTTATCACTGTATTTTCTACGCCAAAATGTACTTTCAACATGTAAACTACATCCTGTACAATATAACTTTTTACCTTGTCAACTAACTTTATGGAATGCATTTTCTTGGAAACATGTGATGTGATATTTGCCTTGTGTAAGCTTCATGTATTTTTTTTACTACCTTGCCAATAGATGCCTTACTGCATGTCCATGGACTCCTCTGACTGAGGAACAGTTTCAGGAGGGATAAGTGCAAGGTGTGAGGGATACCAGGGGCAGATGCAAGTACTTAAATACAAGATACTTGCTGTGATCAAGGAGTTCAACTCTGAATCATCTTGGGTTCTTGGGACCTCTTCTAGTTACGGATGCCACAGTTATGTGGTACAACATGCAAGGGGGGGAAACCTGTCTTATCCCCTCTGCCTGTCTGATAGTGCCATAATTCCCTTTATCCACCTGTTTGCTAAGGATGTGCAGCAGGTACTACTGGAGGCAAGAAAGTCTGCTACTAGAAGATTGTACATTAGCAAATGGAAAGTTTTTCTGGTTTGTGCCAACAAAACCAGTAGTCATTCAGGACTAGTTCTCTGGTTTTACAGTATTTGTATGAGTTACTATCCTGTGGTCTTTCTTACTCCTCTGTCAAGGTTCGTTTTTCAGTCACTTCAACATTAGTAACGATCAATTCTCTTTCAATGCATTCTCATGTCAAGATGTTTTTGAAAGTGGTTTTGCATGAGAAGCTTCTAAGAAAATAGTTGACCATTCCTTGATCTTAATTTTGAGTTAGAATTTTAACACCTGCTCCATTTGAACTAGTTAATCTGGCTGCCTTGAGGCGCTTAACATGGAAAACAGTTTTACAGATTGCTCTGACCTCTGCAAGAAAGGCATCTGAGCTGTAAGCTGTTGGGGCTGATTCACCACATCTCATTTTCTGCAGGGTAAGGGTTACTTTGAGAACTAATCCTTTTATACGTAAAGCGGTATCAGAGTTTTTACTTTAAGCCAAACTATTCATCTCATTTATTTCCTGAACCCAAAAATGAGGGTGAGGATACTGCATACCTTGAATGTCCACAGACAGCTCTGGTACTATCTTGACAAAACTAAATGTTTCAGATCTTTCAGTTCAATTCTTGTGAAGGTAAAAAGATGGGCAAACTGTGTCAAAACAGATTTCCAAATGGTTACTTTTTGTTATACTCACCATAAAACTATTCCAGGCAGGGTCAAGGCTTACTCTACCAAGGCCTTTGCTTCATCTATGGCTTTTTGGAAAGGGTTGGATGCTAGAAGTATTATGGAAGCTGCAACTTAGTCCTCTGTACATAATAAAGCGCTATAAGCTTGAATCCTTCTGTAGTCCATTCGAAGCCTGATCTAGGCCTATTCTCCATGGGCTGCTGGACTCTACTTCCTAAATTTAGTAAGCTAGGGTAATTGAGCCATATAGCCAAGGCTACTGCAGCAGTGATGAGTATAAACATAGTGCAGTTCTGCTATGGTGAGTTTACTTGCACTAGATGTTTGATTTTTCACTGCTGCAGTAACCTTGCCTATATGGGTTGTAGTCTAATTCCATGTCTAAATGTGAGGCAAGATGAAACTTCATTCTCCCTGTGGCAGCAAATGATATTTTAAGCTCTGAAGTCTCTCAAGGTTAAAAAGGTATTGCTGTCATGCACAACATGAGACTCTAGTCAGGTTACATGTTTTTTTCCATTTGTCATTTACTTCCACACCTGCTTTACCATCAGTGTGCTGTCAGCATCTCATGACCCAGGTCTTGCCCCTCCCACCAGAAACGCCTACAGAGTTTTGTCTGCTCTGGCAGCCTGGCTGCTACCTGAACTGGGTGCATGGGTTTTGAAGATGTACCACTTTTGTGTTTATGCCAGAAAAGGGCTTGGCACCTTCCAGGTATCCATTTTCCTAATGAGTTGTAAACAGCAGTGCTTTGCCAGCTAATTGCCCAACTCAGTCCACCAAAGGGCTATTTTACTTTCATTGTTTGCTGTCATGACTGCACCCATAGTAGACATCTGTGCTACAAGCCTGGTCTTTCGTACACAAATTTCTCAAGCATTTTCTGCCAAGACTTGCAATGCTGGACTGCTTGTGAGAAGTAAACACTTCAGACGTCTATTATGCCTTCTACCCTGGTGTTAACTGCTTGTGGCTCAGCCAGCAGTGGACCTGTGCACTAGTCCTCTAGTGCTGTCATGTGCAGCAGTTCATTGAGCTATAAAAGGACACTGGAGTAAGAAATACCCTTCCATCTTGGTGAATGACTGGTTCTCCCAGTTCCTGTAAATTGGTGTTGAGGTAGGTTGCAGTGATGGCTATTGATGTGATGAAGCTAGCATGTTGTGGACTGCATCAGTACAGACTGCCCTCAGTGTAAGAATTTCCAGAAAGTGAATCATTCTTTTTGGCAGTACAAGAACCTATTTTTTTCTTTGACTCATTCCTACTCAAGATGTCTGTTTTTATAATGAACAATAAAACACTGCTTAGTAATGCCGTATGTACTGCTGGAAAAGCAGTACCTGAAACAGGTCATTATTCCTTACTGTAAATTGACCTTGTACACCTGAAATTGAATCAGTTGTGGAATGAGTGCAGTCTGCCACAAAAAAGATGAACACACAGGTATTGCTTGTAGGATCAATGTTTTCATTTTATTGATGAATAAAACATCTCAAATCCATATGGTTACTCCTGAAGTATAGTAAATCACTCCTTGTGTAGTAGGAAGTAGTTGGAAAGTTCTGGAATTAGATAGGACTGGTGTCTCCACAAAATAAATATCATGAAACAGCTTGCAGGTATTTTATTTTGAGTAAGTGGATATGTCCACTCCCTCCCTCTCCTATTCCTAGTCAGCACAGTTTATTCATCGTCAGGGTAGGTTTCAGTCCATGAATATTCAGTTTGCATTTGTGTTTTGAACTGCTGAACCATGTGACCACTGTATTTGGCATAAGAACAAGTATGTGAGAACCTTGGTGGAATGTAGTGCACAATTGCAGATTCTCTGCATTACTTGTACAGCAAGGTCAAGACGCCATGATATTTACTGTTTGGGGTTAGATGGGAAGGTGAGTCAGTGTTTATCTCCACTGATTTTATTTGAAGAGAATGAGTGTACACAAGTAAAAACATTTCCAAGTGAAATTGAGAACCTTGATAGCTTTTGTTTTACAAGCTTTTAGTGGTTTTCTTTGAATCTGTGTGGGTAATGCAAAACCTCTGAAGATCCTACTAGGGTAATTCAGCATGCAGCAACCTCCCCAGACCAAGACTGCCTAATGAATCTAATGTAACTGACCCTTGCACTGTGCCACCTAGTATAGATACCATTTTATGAAGTAAAAGTTGCGTAGAAGTTGATTGCATCATGTCACAAACTTTATCACGCAAGGGAAGATGAATCAGTTTATTTCCTTTGTTAATAGTAGCTGACTGGTGTTCAGGGTGGATATTCCATTTTGTTGATGGGAAAACAATGAAGGTCAGTATTTTGTAGTGGTACTAGGCTTTGGTACGTTAAACTTGCAGGAGAAATTTTACCTGACTGACGGACCTGGTAATGCCACACTTGTGACCACTTCAGATCTACTTTTGGGAGACATGGGACACATTAAAACACACAGCAGGCGATGGTGCACACACACTTGAAGTTGTAATACGCAAGTAAACTAATAAATTCCAGCACTAAAAGCTAGTCCTGATTAATCTCTAGCCAAAACTAACCCCATCCCCATGTCCATGCTCTCAAGTATCTAAAGCTATAGGCAAACTGGTTAAAAATTACTTTACCTTAAAGTAATAAATTCCCTTATCTAGGTGACAGTCTGCATCAGAAACAACGGGGAATAACTTGGTGCTCAGTAATCCTTTGCTACTAGCATCAGGATGTAGTGAATCTTATTGAATTGTTTTTGTGTTGCCCACCTTTAGGTGAAATATTGTTGTAAACAAGTCTGTTCAGTGGTAATCAACTCTCTCCACATGTCTTGCTTTGCAAGGTGACTGTAGCTGTCTTGGTTTAATTCCCTGCAGGAAACTGGTCTTAAAAATCGTATTAACTTCCATTGTTTTACGCAATCTGTGTACCAGATCCAAGGAGCATGTAGGGAAGTTTTTTAGGAAGTGGAAAAATGTACTGTTAATGTAAACCTCTAACCCTTTGGCTTAGTGCCTGCAGATGCATTTTAAGGTTTTGTACTCTCACCATTGAAACACTTGTTTCCTTTTATACTAAAGTCCTTTTTTTCACCATTTTATTTCCTCTTTTTATGAAAGGAGTTTACTTCCATTTGATGTATATCCTCCTTTGGATCTGTGATGTCAGTCATCCTATGGCACAGTATACAGATTTTTAATCCCTATAATTGTTTTCTTGTCCCACCCCACTTCTGACTTTAGGTTGTTTTCTTGCTTGGTATAGTATCATTCTTTGTAGTTCTGCATGCCTTACCAGATGCTGCAGTATGACCCTGTCTGGATAGGATGCCTTTCTAAGACTGGTCCTGCACATTTGAAGACACCTCCATCTGCAGGCTCTGAGTGCACCTGCTGGCACTGAAGAGTGATTATCAGTCAAGGAGTTGTCATACTGCAGCTTAAGTGAAGGACTTTCTGTGGCTTAACTTCATCTGCCAGTGTACTGATAATGTTATACATGCCTAAGTGCATGTCTCCATCCTCTCTGTTTTCACCCCGCCAAGCCAGGAAGTATGTCTGAGTTGGTGTCTGCCAGAGCTTCACTGTAGCACTGCCTAGCACACTAGCACTCCTCCAGGAAAGGGCGTGTCCATTCTCCCCTATCTGTCAAGTTTGAGAGTTCAACTGAACTCTGGTCACTTGAGCATTGTGTGCCACCAGTGTGGTTCCATTCCCAATAATGCAGTTGTTGCTGCAGTCGTCCATTTCCTTCATTTGATATTCAGTATAGCCATACTAGCTTCACCGTTTGACTTGTTTGTTTTCTTGCATATTTAAGGATTACTGTTTTGTAGGAGTTGGCTTTCACCATCCATGTGTTTTGCAGCCTTCATTTACTTGTGTGGGTATGTTGGAGTATAAAGGAATTTTGCAATGTTTCCTGCTGCTTTGGTGACTCGTGTTTCTACAGCAGCCATCGTAATGAATTATCCATGTCTAAGATTAGCCATTGGTGGCGGTATTCCCTTCCAGCCTTACTTGGAGATCTCCTTTTTGCAGAGGTGTGCCCCTGTCCATACTCAGTATTGTCCACCATGTTTTCCCAAAAGGGATGATGGTGGTGCTTTCCTTTTTTACTACAGAGTGGTCCGTTATCTCTTCACTTTCAGATGACTTCCAGACAAAAAGTAAATATTTAGTTTGAGAACCTTTTCCAAATTCTTTATTGCACATTTTCTAACGTTTTGTCTACAAAAATGTCTCTGGCAGGCATTTTTCTCAAGGCGCATGACTTCTGGAAAAGGTAAACGGCCTGAAGACAAAATCCACTGAAAGCCCCCACCATTTGTAGTGATTTGTCTGCTGGTGAAGGCCTTTTGTGAGCAATGCTACATTTTAAAATCTTGTTCCATCAGGCCAGCAATTCTCTAAGCACAAAAAGCTGTTGGCGCTGGGACAAGGTGTTCACACCTACCCTAACAAAACCAGCAACTAATTGTCTCAAGGCTAAACCTCCAGAAAGGAATGCAGATGCAAAATAGAACAGCATGAAAACAGATGTTTAATTACGAATGGTACCAAAGGGAAGGTAAAGGTGTACTACTGTGACCTGGATGTAGGGAGGGAGAGAAAGGCAAGTGTAATGGTTACCTCCAGTCTGATATAACCCTTAGATTTCATGGAAGAAATTAGGAAAAAAGGTGCATACTTTTTTTGCAAGAAACAAAGTTAAGGAAGTAATAGTCTAGGACAGGGGGATGTTCAGGAGAGGATCAGAAATGTAAACACCAGAGGTGCTAGATAGTAGGGAAGGCAGATGGTTTATTCAGAAGGGAGAGAAAAACTGGTAGTAATGAGCAAAGATTGATTCATCCAGCCAGGTTTCACTCCTCAAAATCAACTTTGGAAGAAACAATAGAGGTGAGCGTGAGATGAACTTTAAGTTTAAAAAAGAATGTGGTGTAGTAAAATCTTATCGCTGCACCAGATGTTCTTCGTCTCACATTGCTGCAGTCATAACCTGTGGGTAGTCCGCTGTCCTCGGTCGGCCCAAATACCAAAGGGTTAGGCTGGCGTCTGTCATGGGTGCCCGGAGCTGATGTCAGTACGTAGTAGTACTTAAGCGCATGACCGACGCCATATTCCCAGTCTTTCTTGCCACGTGGTCCGAAGCAGAAGCAGCGTTTGCAAGTGCCATTCGGCGTTCTGAAATTTTCAGTTTTCGAGTTTCAGACCGAAGACCAAGTTGGGCTAAGTACCCCGTTGGGGAAAATTTTTGTCTCTTCTTGCCTCAGTTAATCCGGATGTCAGAAAAAGTTAATTGTATTTCTTGTGGGAAACAGATACCTCATAGGGACTATCACTCTCTCTGTATTCCTTGCTTAGGGCCTGAACACGACGTAGTCGGGTGTCGCTTTTGCGCTAGATTTAATAAGCGCACCATTAAACGCAGGTTAGACTGTGCTAGGCTTGTTTTCGGTAAGCGGTGTAACTACAACATGCCGTCGGATCCTCCGACGCCCGCTACTGCAAAAAAGCGAAAAGATAAGTCCTTAAGGTCTAAACCGGATGAGTCCGTTGCGGACGCCGGTTCTATGGAATCTACGGTGGAATCTGTGGATCCAGCCGAGGTCTCGGCTGAATCCCAGGGGGAACCTTTAATTTTGCAGGAGTTGGCCTCTCAGGAGTTAGGTCAGGCCGAGGGTGCTTCTCAAGTTTCTGTGGTTCCATCCTTACAAAAGGTTATTAGGCCTTCTACTTCAGTCACTAAAGGCCCTGCTAAAGCTAGACCTGGTATTTCTGGTACGGGCCACAGCCCTGGTTCTTCGGGCTCTGTTCCTAAAAAGCATATGTTAAAAATGGCAGAGGATTTGATTACTTTGATCAGGGGTTCTATGCCCCCTACAGAGAAGAGGCCTAGGGTGGAGACAGATTTAGAGGGAATGGAACATTCCTCAGATTACTCTGAGTCCTCAGCTGAGGATATTCAGGATTTTCCTCCCTATTCTGATTCGGATGCAGAGGATTCCTGTCCTTCTGCTTCACCTCCAGAGGATTTTTCCTTTTCTGAAACCTTGCATTCCATGAGGGAGCATTTCAAGTGGGAAGGTCAGGATTTTTCAGATTCTCTTAAGAGGCTTAGGGAATTTTTGTTTTTGCCACAACATAGACCTTTGGCAATTCCCCCTGTTTTGGATGTTGTTCAGGATGTTTTTTCTGAAGCTTCCCTTAATCCTGATTCTTTACCCCCTGCCCCTGTCAAGCCAGACAGGTATTAGAGTTCCAGAGGCACATAAATATTTGTATAAGAGCCCTAGAGCTGACCCGGAAACTATTATCCAAGGGCCTAAGGGTGTCAGGGCTTCTGTGGTTAAGAATCCAGTTCCTTTGGATAAGGATTCTAGAGCGTTGGATAGGTGGGTAAAAAAGTGTACACCTCTTCTACGTTAGCTATGAGGGCTTTAAATTGCCAATTCCATATGCTGAAGTATCAGAACTTTCTGTTAGGTCAGTTGAAATCTAAGGTTGATGCTTTATCTGAGGGTATAGAGTGTAAGGAATTGCAGGACTTGGTTCATGCTTCAGATCAAGTTGGTAAACATTCTCTGCAGTGTGGCTTCGATGCCCTTCAGGCTTCTTCCAGGGTAGCTGCTACTGGTTCAGTTATTCGTAGACATGCCTGGCTTAAAGATCAAAATTTGTCAGAGCATGTTAAAGCTCGGATTTTGGATGCTCCCCTTCAATCTTTTTGGTTCCCCTGTGGAGTCAGTTTTGAAAAAGATGGAAGACAAAGCCAAGTCTATGCAGACAGTTAAGGAATTTTTGCAGGTGCAGCCCCCTAAGTTTAGCAGGAATTGGCCTGCAAGAGGAAGGTCTTACCCTTCAGATTTTCAGTCTAAGGGCAGGTCTAGACGTGGTAGGGGCAGGACTCACGCTCAGGGTTCTTTCAGACCTAGGACTTGGAGTTCTCCTGCACAATCTTCTGGGGAGGGCAGGGGTCAGCCTTTTCGTAAACAGACCCAATGACCTGTATTTCCAGCTGCCAGATCCTTCCTTTCTGGCAGCTCCTCTAGGAGGAAAGTTGGCACTTTTCAAGCAAAATTGGCATTTGGTCACCCAGGACAATTGGGTGTTGGACATAATAAATCAAGGCTACAAGTTTTATTTTCACACTTTTCCCCCTTTCAAAAGCATGCCAGATGTACCTCCTCAGCAAAGGCTGGAGGCTCAGAAACAAATTTGCTTTTACAGATGGGGGCAATCCAGGTGGTACCTCCGTCAGAAGAAGGCCTAGGGTTTTATTCTCGTCTATTCCTAGTGCCAAAGAAAGGAAACGCTTGGAGGCCAATTCTGGATTTGTCCATTCTCAATACATACCTAGACATTCCAAAGTTCAAAATGTTAACATTACAACAGCTTCTGCCTCTGCTAGGCAAAGATCACTGGATGGTAACTCTGGATCTCAGAGGCCTATCTTCACATTCCTATCAGGCCCAGTTGCAGGAGATTCCTGCGTTTTCGGGCTGGCACTTCTCATTATCAATTCTCTGCATTGCCCTTTGTGAACACCCTGGGCGCAGTAGATAAACCAAAGGTTCTGGCTCCTGTAATAGCTTTCTTAAGACTGAGGGGAATACAAATTTATCCTTATCTGGACGATTGCCTGATTCTTGCTCAGGACAGAGAAGTTACTTCAACAGCTACAGTATGTAATGGCAGTTTTAAGGTGCCTAGTGTATTCTGTGAACGAAACAAAGTCCAGTCTAGTACCCTCTCAGGACATGTGCTTTCTGGGTGTGAGACTGAATACAGCCTCTCAGATGGCTTTTCTGACCCCGGACGAACAAAGAACTCTTCATCTATACTTCCAGCAATTATCAGTACTGTCCAGGCTGACTGCAAGGACAGTCCTTCAAGCCTTGGGGTTCATGGCATCTTGCATTCTGGTACTTCCCAATGCCAAACTGCATATGCGGAAGCTACAATGGTATCTCAAAAGTGTATGGACTCAACACTGCCACGATTTGGACACTGTCATTCCAATAATACCTTGCATCCATTCCAATAATACCTTGCATCCAGAAGGAATTCTTGTGGTGGGCACAGGAATGTCACCTAAACAAGGGACTCTCTGTGACCCGACCAGAGGCGAGTCAGATCTTAACGACGGATGCCTCAGACCTGGCTTGGGGAGCACATTTCAATGGGAAATGGATTCAAGACACGTGGCCTCCCAAACTACAGCATTTGCATATCAACGTGAAGGAGATGTTAGCAGTCCAGTTTGCCGTGATGGCTTTCAAGGGCCTACTTCAACCAGGACAGGTGTTGATACAAACAGACAACACTACAGTCATGTGGTACATCAACAAGCAGGGGGGACCCATTCTTACCCTCTTTGCAGACAAGCTATGATATTGTGGGAGACTGCTCTGGGTTTGCACATCACTCTTCAAGCACGGTTTCTGCCAGGAGCACAGAACTCCCTAGCAGATGTATTGAGCAGACAAATTGTGGATCCCCACGAGTGGAAATTGGATCCTCCAGGTATTTCAACAGTTGACAGTGGCTTGGGGAACTCCAGACATAGATTTGTTCGCTTCTCTAAATTTCCAACTACCAAAATTTTGCACAAAGATGTTTCACCCAAAAGCCTGGAAAGTGGATGCTCTATCTTTCAGTTGGAACAACCTTCACGTCTATGCTTTTCCTCCTCTGCCTCTCCTTACCAGGGTTCTCTTGAAGGTCAGGCGGGACAAACCTTGCATGATTTTGATAGCACCAGATTGGCCACGACAGCACTGGTATCCTCTGCTGAGGAGTTTAATTCAGGAGCCTCCTTGGCCTTTGCCACAGCTTCCTCACTTGTTGTCCCAGTCAAGCAGTCATTTACTCAATGTCAGGGTGCAGTCCCTGCATCTAACGGCCTGGCGTATTCTGTTTTAGAGCCTGTGGGTTCTCGGCTTCCTCAACAGGTTTTAGATGTCATTTTGGAAGCTAGGTGGCCCAGCACTAGAAAAGTTTATGCTGATAAATGGAAGAGATTTTTTCTTTGGAGCAAGACAAAGGACTTTGATGTCTCGGTACCTAATTTGAGTTTTACACTGCAGTACCTTACTGAGTTACTAGACAAGGGTTTGTCATTTTCCTCTGTGAAGGTTCATGCTGCAGCTATTTCTGCTCACTATGATTGTGACCCTCCTTTATTTTCTCACCCTTTGTTTAAGCAATTTCTTAGAGGGGCAAAAAATATAAGACCCCCACGTAGAGCTCCTACTCCTTCCTGGGATCTCAATTTTGTGTTGGAGAAGCTTACTTTGCCTCCTTTTGAACCTGCAGCTACATCTGAATTGAAGTTTTTGTCTTGGAAGACTGCCTTTTTGTTGGCCATTACTTCTGCTAGAAGGGTATCTGAATTGCAGGCTCTCATGGCAGTTGAACCCTTTCTAATATTCCATAAGGATAGAGTTTCTTTGCGTACTAACCCTACTTTCATGCCAAAAGTGATTTCTAATGTGGCCCTGAACCAGTCTATCCATTTGCCTACTTTTTATGCTGATCCCCAAAAAATCTTGCATTCTTTGGATATACACAGGCAATTACGTTATTATTTGAGCAGAATTAAGGAGTTCAGACAGACTCAACAGTTTGTTTCTTTTGCTTTGGGTTCACAAGGGAAAGCTGTTTCTAAGCAGACTATTTCAAAGTGGATTGGTAATTGTATTGCTTTTTGTTATTCTCATCATGGGAAGGATGTTCCTGCTGGGATTAGACCTCCTTCCACTAGGGCTACTGCCACTTCTACTGCTTTTTTGAGGGGTGTAGCTCCTAAGGATATTTTGGAAGCAGCTACTTGGAGTTCTGTTCATACTTTTACTAAACATTACCATCTCCCTCTTTTCTCCAAGTCCAGGGCTGGGTTTGCCACTGCAGTCTTACAGGGCATGTTAGCAGCCCCTAATGCTTTTTAGTTTGCCAGCCTCCCTTTTCCTTTGCTTTGGGATTCTACCCACAGGTTATGACTGCAGCAATGTGAGACGATGAACATAGTACAGTTTTGTACCTACCATAAATGTAGATGGTCGAGGATCCACATTGCTGCAGTCCTATTTTCCCTCCCTCCTTCCCCTCCTTGGTTTGGGGTGTTTATTTTTATTGATCCTGGGGGATAATTATTATTTTTCTCCTTTAGTGGCTCTGGCCTTTTCTTAAGGCCTTCTGACATCTGGGGCAAGAAAGACTGAGGATATGGCGTCGGTCATGCGCTTAAGTACTACTACGTACTGACGTCAGCTCCGGGCGCCCATGACAGACGCCAGCTTAACTCTTTGGTATTCGGGCCGGCCGAGGACAGTGGACTACCCACACGTTATGACTGCAGCAATGTGGATCCTCGAACATCTACATTTATGGTAGGTACAAAACTGTACTTTATGAATCTTCAGATCTGATTTCTATTTCTTCTGATTCCTCTTCTGATCAGGAATTATCTATACCTCCCTATGAGGATTCTGATGCAGAAGAGTCTATACCATCTGCATCTCTTCCTTAGAATTATTCTTTTGGAGAAACCTTGCATATTTTGACAGAGCATTTTCACTGGGAGAGTCAAGATTTCTCAGAATCAGAGGGCTCAGGGATTTCCTTCTCCCTCAGCACAGGCCTTTAGCCATTCCCCCTGATGTCCTTCAAGGATGCATCTGCAGTCATCACATATGGGGTTGTCCTGCCTCAGGCAGCCCTTCGGTTGGCTGGATTCCAAAGTCTGGGTCCGGTGTCGGCTGACGTCGCCCCCTCCCCGACGTCAGAGTGCCCGGGGTATAAAAGCGTCAGCCGACGCCATCTTCCCCAGTCTGTCTTGCCGCGTGGTGCCCGAAGCAGAAGCAGTTCGCAAGTGCCGGTCGGCCAGCTCCTGTAATTCAGCTACCGAAGACTTCAAAAGCTAAGTACCCCATTGGGGACTCTTTCTTGCCTCAGCCGATGTCAGATAAAGTTAATAATTGTTTAACTTGTGGGAAACAAATACCTCCATAAGGATTTCCACTGTTACTGCCCCCCCTGCCTAGGCCCAGACCAGGACGTCTCGGCCTGTTCAGCCTGTGCTTCCTTCAACCGACGCACTCTTGGACGTTGGGTGGAGTTTGCAGAGGAAATTTTTGGGGCTAGTTTTTCATACAGTATGCCGTCGGAGACTCTGACTTCACATCTAATAAAGAAACGGAAGGACAAGGACTGACGCACGCGGGCCGCGGTTTTGGCTGAAACCACGGCCAGGCCTACCGCGAGTGTCTGTCTCGGCTGAAACAGAGTCCTTGGTACTTCGACCCCCGAAACCGCTCAACCGACAACCTCGGCCCCGGAGGCCCCTGCTGAGTCGGTTATTGAATTTCCTTCAGAAACTGGTGTCTTGAAAACTTCCGACACCATTCCTCTAGACAAAACTACTCCAGCACGTGGTGCAGCTAGGCCTCCTGCATCCATGTCCATAAAGGCATTCACCAGGGCTAAAGTTGCCAAACATACAAAAGCTATGCCTCCCAGGGTTATTCCTCGGGGACCCTCTACAAGTTCACAGATTCTTACTTTAGCAGAGGACCTTATTTCCTTGATTAGGGGATCTCAACCTCATCCGGACAGGGGCTCTCAACCTCCTCTAGACAAAAGGCCCAGGGTTGAGCCCTCTGATGGCTCTGCTCTCTCGGACTACCAGGAGGAGGCTTTTTCGGCCTACGAGGATTCTGATGCAGAGGAATCAATCCCCTCGGCCTCCCCCCCCCTGAAGAACTATCCTTCGGGGAGACCCTTCACACTGAGAGAGCATTTCAAATGGCAGGGCCATGAATTTTCTGATTCCAGGAAAAGATTAAGAACTTTTCTGCATTTACCTCAGCATAGACCTTTGGCTATTCCTCCTGTTTTGAATGTCATTGATGTGTACTCTTGAGTCTAGCATAACCCCTGACTTTTCCTCCGGCCCCTGTCAAACCAGATAGGTACTACAGGGTCCCGGACTCGCATCATTTTCTTTACAAGGCCCACTCTGCTGATCCAGAAACTATTTCCCAGGGCCCTAAAGGGGTTGCAGCTGCCACCTCTAAAAATCCACTCCCCTCTGAAAGGGAGTCCAGGGCTTTAGAGAGATGGGGTAAAAAAGTGTATACTTCTGCTACTCTTTCTATGAGGGCATTAAATTGTCAATTTCATATGATACAGTACCAAGAGTATTTGTTGGATGAATTGCATAAGAAACTTTTCTCCTGAACCCCTAGATCGCAAATCACTACAGGATCTGGTACGTAACTCCCAGCAGGTTAGTAACCATTTCTTACAATGTGGTTATGATGCATTGGAAGCTTCATGTAGGTCAGCTATGACAGGTGCAGTCATACGTAGGCATGCTTGGCAGAAGGAACAATCTCTGCCAGACCATGTTAAAGCTAAGCTTCTGGATGCTCCACTGGAAAAGCAAAAGTTATTTGGCTCCACTGCTCAGGAGGTCTTAAAGAAATTTGAGGAAAAGGCAAAATCTGTACAACAGTCAAAGATTTTCTACAAGTCCAACCACCAAGATTCAGCAGAAATTGGCCTGCCAAAAATTGGTCCTTTCCGGACACAGAAGGATTTCAGAGGCAAGAACAGGCGTGCCAGAGGTAGAGGGCAAGCTAGAGGCTCCTACAGAGGGCGTCAATGGCTACCTCCCAACCAGAGAGGTAGTGCAGGACCTACAACTGCTGCACAAGGACAGACTCAATGACTTTGCTTTGACTCCGCCAACCAGGGCTCAATTAGAAGCACCTTTGGGCGGAAAGCTTTCTTTATTCTCAGACAATTGGCACACTATTAAGAGACAAATGGACACTGCAAATAATAGACAAGAGGATACAGGTTCCATTTTCACACATTGCCAAAAAGAAAAGGCATGCCAGACCTGCCACCAAATCAAAGGGCAGAGGCTTTGAAACAAATCTCCAACTTAATGCAAATGAAAGCTATAGAAAAGGTTCCTCTTTCAGAACAAGGCCAAGGATTTTATTCCAGACTATTCCTTGTTCCAAGAAAAGAAAATCAGTGGAGGCGTATTCTCGACTTGTCCGCACTGATTACTTATCTCATTGTGCCAAAATTCAAAATGCTGACTCTACAGCAACTCCTTCCCATGCTGGGTAAGGGGTCTTGGCTGGTGACTCTAGACCTCAAGGAGGCATACCTGCATGTCCCTATCAGACAAAGTTGCAGAAGACACCTCAGATTTCTTGCAGGCTCAGAGCATTATCAATTCTCAGCATTGCCCTTTGGCTTATCTACTGTGCCCAGAGTGTTCACGAAATGCCTGGCATCAGTAATTACACACTGCAGACTTCAGGGGATTCAAATATACCCATATCTGGATGACTGCCTTATACAAGCGGACAGCCAACAAACTTTGGTAAAGGACTTGAATTATACCATCCACCTACTGCATGCATTGGGATATACAGTCAACATTCACAAATCAAGACTTGTTCCATCCCAAAGAATAACTTTTCTGGGTGCAGATCTAGACACAACCACCCAAATGGCTTTTCTCACAGAAGAAAGACAACTACCGGATTACTTCAAGAATCTGACAAGACAAACTCAGCTGACTGCAAGGAAAATCCTGCAGGCCCTGGGTTACATGGCATCTTGCATTCTTCTCATCCCCCAAGCAAGGCTGCATGTGAGGAAACTACAATGGTACCTAAGGAGTTTATGGACTCAGCACAGCCACAGCTTAGAAACTTTGATCCCACTCATTCCATGTATCCGAAAGGAATTTCTGTGGTGGGCTCAAGCAAGCCAATCAAACAGGGGTCTGCCCTTCAGCAAGCCAATAGCCAGCCAAACTATTACAACGGACGCTTCAGACCACGGTTGGGGAGCACACATGGAGGGCAGATGTATTCAAGGACTATGGTCACAAAAGGAGCTACGCATGCACATAAACCAAAAGGAAATGCTGGCAGTGATAGATGCAATCGAGGCCTTCAAACTCTTTCTGCATCAAGGCCACCTGCTAATAAGGACAGACAACACCACAGTTATGTGATACACAAACAAGCAAGGAGGCACCCATTCCTTCCCTCTTTGCAGACTGGCAATGAATCTATGGGAACTTTCCTTGAAACTCAATATAGACCTGCAATCCCAGTTTGTGCCAGGAAAAGACAATATACTGGTGGACAGCTTAAGCAGAAATATCATGGATGCACACGAATGGATGTTGCACCCAGACATCTTCCTACAGATAACACGATCATGGGGAAGGCCAGACATAGATCTTTTTGCCTCCCCCCCCCCCCCACAATCATCAGCTGAAGAAATTCTGCTCTAGGACATACCACCCACAAGCATGGAAAGTGGACGCCCTATCTTTCAGCTGGAGAACAGTGTATGCATTTCCACCTCTTCCATTAATGACCAAGGTCTTACTGAAGATCAGGACAGAGCAGCCAAAAGTGATTCTGATAGCTCCAGACTGGCCAAGACAGCACTGGTACCCACTGTTAAAGAGCATGTCACGCACAAAACCATGGCTTCTTCCTCAATGGCCATTTCTCCTGACACAGCACAATTACAAAACTCTGCATTCATAGGTTCATAGGTTCATACTAGGCTATCTGCCCGAGGGCATTTACAAGCCTAGCCCATAGTTTTGTGGCTTACGCCACCCCTTTAGTATGGGGAACTATACCCATTATTTTGCTGTGCCTCTGTTGAGCAGTGACACTGAGGTAATCCCTGGGGTATATCTGCGATCTCCCATCCATTGGTCAAGATTTCTCTTGAACAAGGCCAGCGAGGTGCTCTGCCTCACATATACCGGGATTTTATTCCACAGCATAGGGAGTCTTTGGGTGATGAATCTATCCCTCCAGCACGTCCTATTAATAGCCGTGTCGAGGTTTAAGTCTCCGCCCTTGTGGCTCTGACGGATCTAGATTTTTGAGGTGAAGCATATTCATCAAATCTGGGTTTGACATGGCCTTGTATGTTAGGCAAAGGTCACCTCTGAGCAAGTGCGTTTACTGAATAGAGCTGGAGTTCTTTCAGTCGGGCAGCATAGGACAGATGTTTGAGACCCTTTATCCTTTTGGTGAGGAACTTTTGTGGCCTCTCCAGCTGCTGCAAGTGTCGGGTCAGATACATTCCGAATGGGGCATTGTACTCAATCATTGGTCTGATGAGTGATGAGTATAGGGAGACTATGACCTCCCATGATCTAGATGAGAATCCCTTCATAAGGTGGGCAATGTAGAAGGTCTTCCTAACTACTTTAGCTACATGGGTGTCGAATGACAGACTACTATCAACCTGGGTCCCCAGGTCCCTGATAACTTCTGTACTCAGTGGATTGCCACCTATTTGGTAGCTAAGGGGTAACCTTGTTTTTCCCGAAGGGTATGACTATGCATTTTTTGGCATTTAACTTTAGGCCATGGCTCTGGCACCAGTTATCCGTTTCTGTGAGACCCTTCTGAAGGATATCTGTGTCAGATGTGTTTTCTACTATGGCGCCCAGTTTGCAGTCATCTGCAAACTTTGTCAGCCATAACCCTCCTGTGTTTGCTTGTACTTCGGAAAAGTAGATGCCAAACAAGAGTGGGCCCAGGACTGAGCCCTGTGGTACACCACTTGTGACAGGCTTTGAGTCTGACATGGCGCCAGCAACTCTGACCCTGTGGGTTCTGTCACTCAGCCAGTTTGCAACCCATCTTGTGATGTATGGGTTAACATTTAAGCTGATGAGTTTTTCAATGATACCCGAGTGGGGTATTGTATCAAAGGCCTTCGCCAGATCGAGGTAGGCTGTATGGACTGCCTTTCCTCATCAATGGCTTTGGTGACTGTTTCGAAAAAGCCAACCAAGTTTAGAAGGCATGATCTGCCTTTGACAAAGCCAAACTGGGATGGATCCAAAGTCTGCAAATTCCCTATGTCTTTATTTATGAGGTCCATTATGATCCTCTCCATGGCTTTGCAGATAAGGCTTGTCAAGCTAATGGGCGGTAATTTCCAGGGTCGGTGGAGGCACCGCCTTTGTGAAGTGGGACCACAGTTGCAGTGCGCCACTCCTGGAGTATCCAGAGGTAAGACTATGATTAAACAGCTGTCCTAGCTGTGGGTTTAATTCCTCGTTGAGTTAAGTGGAGCACACAGCCGGGGACACCATCAGGTCCCATGGATGCTGTGTTTTTGCTTTGGAGAGAGCAGTTCTCACTTGGGCGTTGGAGATGTTTGGGGGCTGCAATCGCTTGGTATAGATATCTCTCCTTTGGGGAGGGGAGAAGTTTGCACTGAACCTGTCAGCCAGTATGTTGGCAATGTCTGTAGGATCAGTAATCTTCACATCATTTTGAACTAGTTCTGAGCATATCTGGGAGTTTCCTCCCAGGTTTCTAACATAGCTAAAGAAGGCCTTATGATTGTCTTTTGAGTCTTTAGCTATTTTTCTCTCAAAATTTGCTTTGGATGATTTTATGAGAGCTCTTAGTTTTTACTTATAGTGATCAAGGGTGTCTTACCTTTTAAGGATTTTGCTCTATCTTGTAGTAGCTTCCTCCTTTTGTTGTAGAGTTTGTTTATGGCTGGGGTCCACCAGAGTGGACGCTTGCCTTTGGTACAAAGAGTCTTTGTTTTGCTTGGGATTGCCTTATCCATGCAGTCCTGCAGGTGCTGGTAGAAGGCATTTGTAAGTGATTCAGCGGCTTGAGTACTGTTTTCCGTCGGCTCGGGGGCCTTAAAGGAGACCACACTAGTCTTTAGAAGTGTGAAGTCGGCTTTCGAGAAGTTCTTTACTGTGGTCTTTTTATTTCAGGTGGGGGTGGGATGAGGACCTCCAGCGAGATTAGTTTGTGATCTGATCTCACCAGTGAGGGGTATACTTCCGGTGTTGAACATTGTGCTCCCATGTTCGTGATGATGAGATCAAGTACGTTTTCTCCTCTTGTGGGGATGGTGACTAGTTGTTCCATGGCATTTGAGTTTATGTATTCCAGGAACTTTTGGGCTAGGGTGTTTGGGCTTGAGTAGTGTTCCCAGTCTATATTAGGGTAATTGAAGTCTCCTAGTATGATGGTGTTTGGTGATACATTTATCCCCTCTAGTGTTTTCAGGAAGGCCATGTGAGGTTCCTGAGTTTGTGAGGGTGGCCTGTAACATGCTACAATTTGCAGAGCAGTCTTGCCTATGGTTAATTGCACCTGGATGGTCTCCGATGCATCGTGCATTGCCACCAGTCTTGAGGTGTGGGTGTCTTTGAATATGGATACCCCCCTCCTTTCTTGGTATTGTCCGGATTTTGGGGCCGGAACGCATGATAAGAGGTAAAACCTGATAGTGCTGGGGTGCTCTCAGGAGCCTTGAACCAGGTTTCTGTCACTGCACAGACATCGATGTTCTCCATACTGAGAAGGGCCTCGAGTGCGTGCATTTTGAGATTTAGACTTCTGGCATTGAGCAGCATTACCCTTAGTTTTTTTCCTTTTTTGTGTTCTAGGGTGGTAGGTTTAGAATTTGAGCCTTGCCTAAAAAAGGCACTATGGGGTGGCAAGAGCCTTTGCCAATATCCGGAATCCCAGGGTGACGGGTGCAAGCCGCCCTTGAAGCAGCGTGGCTTGTCCAGCATGTCATCCCAGGCAGACAGACATTGGATCCCCTTTGAATGACACCAGAGTTTAAGCCAATTGTTAAAGCTGATCATCTTATCTCTGTATTGTGGCATCATTCTTGGTGAAGGTAGGATACTGCTCAAGGTCAGGGTCATACCTGCCTGGGCTACATAATCAGAGAGCTCCTCAATGTCTCTTTTCATGTAGTCCAAGGAGGTACGCCTCAGGTCGTTTACACCAGCGTGGACAATGACTGAGTCATATTTGTACCTGCTGTTGAGAGACCTGAGTGCTTGCGTTATGTGGTGGATTCTAGCCCGACAGGCAGCTTACTGTGACCTTCTCCTTACTCAGTCTGGTGAGCGGACGTCAGTGTGTCTGACTATGGAGTCACCAATGACTAGTGTGTCTGGCATTGTGTTTGGCCTTAAGGGCTGTGACTGTTTGACACTCTGACTGTGAGGTCTATGTGTTGGGTGTTGTGTTCTGAGGTGGTGGTTGTTTGGGTGTCTGCTTTGGTGGCCTCTGCTGTTTTGGTAGATTTTTGATCAGAGCCGAGTATGTCTTTGTGTGTTTATGTGTATGATTTGAGGTTGTGATGGTACTATGTGAGACTGGGTCTATAGTGTGTGTGGTAACCTTCTCCTCCTGACTGGTCTTGCCAGTCCTATGTTGAGAGCTCAGCCTCCAGTTTGGCCGTATAGTTGCATCTCTCGCATGTATTTGTGTTTTGTGGGAGGAGGAGAGGGTTGTCTGTGTACATGAGGCAATTGTAACATTGCCTCAATATTCCCAGGTTCACCAGCTGAGCAGGAGAGGACACTAGCAACTGATCCCTCGACATGCTAGAAGGACTAGAAAAAAACTTTAAAGAGATTCGGGGACGGAGTGACCAAGAAATGGGGGTTTGCCTTTTGGGGTGCTATCTATAAGAGTGCCGTATCAAGGTAATAAGTACTGTAGGAGCAAGTGCTAGGTTTAACAGATAGAGAAAAGTCTACTTGGAGTCAAGTAGAGATGATCTTTTTAGGTATTAGAGAAAGTGCTAGTAACAGGGATGCTTAAAGGTAAGATTGAAAAGAATGCACTCTGCAGTGTGCACTAGAGAAGTTAGATATGAAAGTAGGTAACTTGAGTTTTACCTGTTTAAAAAGTTAAGGTTTAGTGGAGAGTTACTATTTTTAAAACAGCAAGATGGACTGAAAGGGGTGGTTACTTTTGTATTTTGGTACTATGAAATACTGTAGGATGGCCAATAATTTTAAATAATTGAAGGGGTGGGGTTTCAAAAGTGATGGTTTTGTGATTACTCACATAAGCCAGTGAAAGTAGAGAGAAATGAGATATATGGTCAGATTAACATAAGAGGCGGGCAACTAGAAAGACAGTGGTATTTAACAAGACAACTTAAATGGCTGGGAGGGGAAAAATTCTGCCTGACTCAGAACAGAGAGAGCTGTGGTCTCTTTTGAAGTTTTAATATGCTGTTAAACAGAATGCAAGCAAAACACAAGGTAAAGAAAACAAACTACAGTATTCAAAATATAGAAAGGCAATACAGAAATACAAAAAATAACAGCAAACTAACCTTTCCTTCACAGCAAAGTGTAGCAGAGTCTGGATGAGCCTTTCCAACCTGAAAACCTTGTGACTAACAGCCTGGAAAATACCTTGACTCCTCCTCAGGATAAGCTATCCAAGAGAGTGAAGGATATAATCATGGAAGCTCGCAGGCCTTCCACAAGAAAGGCATATTCAACAAAATGGAAAATATTTCACACTTGGAACACCACAAAGGGCCTAGATGCGACAGTGATGAACATGCCACATAACCTGGAATACTTGGCAGAAATGCTCCACAATGGCCTGTCTTACTCTTCCATTAAAATTCATGCTTCAGCAGTTTCAGCAGAGTACAATACTGATCCACCTGTCTTTTCTCATCCTCTCCTAAGACAGTTTCTAAGAGGAATTAAAAACATCAATCCTCCAAGGAAACCTCCAGTGCCTACTTGGGACCTTAACTTCGTGTTGGAAAAACTAACTCTGCCTCCCTTTGAACCAGCAGCATCTGTAGAACTACAGTTCCTGTCTTGGAAGACCGCCTTCCTTCTGGCCATAACCTCAAAAAGAAGAGTATCTGAGTTACAGGCCCTCATGGCAGTACAGCTATTTCTTATTTTTCATCAGGACAGAGTCTCATTGAGAACCAATCCTTCATTTATGCCAAAGGTGGTATCCAGGGTCTCAAACCAAGCTATTCACCTACCTACCTTCTTTCCAAATCCACAAAAAAAAGGGGAGAAACTTCTGCACACCCTGGACATACACAGACAGTTGCGCTACTACTTGGACAGAACTAAAAGCTGCAGAAAAACTGACCAGCTGTTGGTAGCATATGCTGCTGGTGCACAAGGAAAAGCAATTTCCAAACAGACCATTTCAAAATGGATAGGGAATTGCATTTGTTTTTGTTGTTGCTTCCATGGAAAAACTGTGCCAGCTAACATTAGACCCTCATTCCACCAGAGCCACAGCCACCTCCACAGCCTTCTTAAGAGGGGTGGCTACCAAGGACATTTTAGAAGCTGCTACATGGAGCTCCGTGCATACATTTTCCAAGCATTACAATTTACCTTTATATTCCATATCCAGAGCAGGCTTTGCTACGGCAGTCCTGCAGGGCATTTTAGCTACACCATCCTTTACATAGATCCTCCACCCCCAGATTGGCTATGGTATTCTACCCATATGTGATGACTGCAGATGCATCCTTGAAGGACATAGTACAGTTTTGTACCTACCATAAATGTAGATGTCCGATAGGTATGCATCTGCAGTCATACCCTCCCTCCTTCCCCTCTTTGGTATTTATTGGGTACTTTTCCCTCTCATAGCTAGCTGGGGTTATCTATTATGGTGTATTTGTTGTGTGTGTGTATATATATATATATATATATATATATATATATATATATATATATATATATATATAATCTGTGCATGTTTGGAATTTATTGCATTTCTCCAAATTTAGCCTTCCTTTGAGGGCACCTGGCATCTGGGGCAAGAAACAGAGGAAGATGGCGTAGGCTGACGCTTTTATACCCCGGGCGCTCTGACGTCTGGGAGGGGGCGACGTCAGCCGACGCCGGACCCAGACTTTGGAATCCGGCCGACCAAAGGGGTGCCTGAGGCAGGACAACCCCATATGTGATGACTGCAGATGCATACCTATTGGACATCTACATTTATGGTAGGTACAAAACTGTACTTTTTAGACATTGTGGATGATGTGTTTTCGGAGTCAAGCTTGACCCTAAGCCTGACATATTACAGGGTCCGTGGCTCACAAAGTTTTATTTAGAAACACTGCTGCTGATCCTAAAACTATTTCACCGGGTCCAAAGGGAGTCAAGGCCTGAACAGCAAAAAATCCTACCCCCTCTGACAGAGATTCAAAGGCACTAAACAGATGGGGGGAAAAAAGTTTTATACATCTGCAACCTTTGCAATCTGGGCCTTAAACTTTTAATTTCATATGCTTAAGTATCAACAAAATGTTATTGGATTGCTGAAACAGAAAATGATTTCTGAATGTGCAGAAAATAAAGAATTGCAGGAATTATTGCATGCAGCTGAACAGGTTGGAAAGCATACTTTGCAATGTGGTTTTGATTCCTTAGAGGCCCCAGCAGGGCCGCAGTTACTGGATCTGTGATTAGGAGGCATGCCTGGCTAAAAACAAAATTTGACTGATCATGTTGAAGCTAAATTGCTAGATGCACCTTTACAGCATGATACTCTGGTATTAAGGCAGAAGAGGTTTAAGAAAATGGAAGACAAAGCTAAGTCTATGCAAACTGTTAAAGACTTCTTACAAGTGCAGCCACCAAGATTCAGTAGACACTGGCCTACAAAAAATTGGTCCTTTCCTGTGTCAGAGCTCAAAGGGGGCAAATCCAGATGCTCTGAGGGCTCCAGATACCAGGTGCAAGATTCATACAGGTCAAAGCAGTGGGGCGCTTCTACCTCCAAATCTGGAGGAGATAAAGCGCAAACCTACAGAAAACTGTCCCAATGACTTCCCTCTGCCTACACCAAGCACTTATCTTTTGCAGCACACATAGGGGGAAAATTAGCACACTTTGCTCAAAATTGACAGTTAATAATGCAGGACAAGTGGGTACTAAACATTGTATCACAGGGATGCAGATTCCATTTCCACACTCTGCCAATGGCAAATGGTTGGCCAGATCTGCCAAAAAATCAATGGGCAGAGGCACAGAAATAGGTTGCGTCCCTCATGGATATGGGGGCCATTCAGCCAGTACCAGAACAGGTAAAAACCTTCTCAAGACTGTTCTTGGTACCCAGAAAGGACAAGGCCTGGCGGCCAATACTGGATTTATCGATTTTGAACACTTACCTGGACATTCCAAAATTCAAAATGCTGCTTTTGCAGCAGCTTCTGCCCATGCTGGGCAAGAATGTTTGGCTGTGACTTTAGACCTAAGAGGCATACCTGCATGTCCTAATAAGACAATTGTGCAGAAGATGCCTCCGATTCAAGGCTGGCTTAATGCATTACCAATTCTCTGCACTGCCCTTCGGCTTATCTACTGCACCCAGGGTCTTTACAAAGTGCCTGGCACCAGTAATTGCATTTTGCAGACGAAAGTATACAAATATACCCTTACTTGGACGACTGTCTCGTTCAAGCAGAGAACAAGGACATTGGTCTTCTACACCTGGCGTTTGTGGAAAGGCTTCTAACATGCCTAGGGTACACAATAAATGAAAAATCACAACTGGTGCCTTCTCAAAAGATAACGTTCCTGGGTGCAAGCTTGAATACAACTGCCCAGATGGCTTACCTCACGCCAGACAAGCAAAAGCAACAAACTACTTCAAATTGATGGCAACAAAAACCCAGTTATCTGCAAGACAAATTCTGCAGGCAAGACTGCATATGAGGAAACTTCAATGGTACCTAAAAATTTTATGGAGTCAACATTCTCACAGTCTGGAAACAAGGAGTCCTCTCATTCCCTGCCTACAACAGGAGTTTCTATGGTGGGCAAAGGCATGTCACCAAAACATGGGCCAGCCTTCACTCTACACCCTGCCAGCCAAACCTTAACAGACGCATCAGATTATGCCTGGGGGGGCCCACATGGCAGGAAGATGCATTCAGGACGTATAGACCCCAAAACAAATGCATCTACATATCAACCAGGAAGAGATGATAGCTGTTCAAAATGCCCCAACAGCCTTCAAGGACTTGCTTCATCCAGGACAACTACTGATAGACTGACAACACCACTGTCATGTGGTATATAAACAAGCAAGGGGGCAACACAATCTTACCCCCTTGGCAGATTAGCCATGGCACTGTGGGACACAGCTTTGACCTACCAAATACATCTTCAAGCTCAATTCCTGCGAGGAAAGCAAAATACTCTGGCAGACTAAGCAGAAACCTTATGGATCCTCACGAGTGGAAACTAAATCCACAAGTCTTCAGCATGATAATAGTGAAATGGAGCCCAGACATAGATCTATTTGCCTCATCAAAATTATCAATTGAAAAGATTCTGCACAAGGACTTAACACAGACAAGCATGGAAAGTGGACGGCCTATCCTTTAGTTGGAAAAACCTATCAGCTTACGCCTTCCCTCCTCTGCCTCTTCTTCCCAAGGTCCTCCTAAAAGTCAGACAAGAGAAACAAAAGATACTAATTGCCCCGGACTGGCCCCACCAATACTGGTACCCAATCCTAAGGAACTTGTCTCAATACCCAGCTTGGACCTTGCTTCAAAGACCTCAACTACTGTCCCAGCAAAACAATCTGGTCCTGCACAATCGACTCCAGACACTGAACCTGGCAGTATGGCTGATCATGTAGTTATACAAACACCTCTCAGTAAAACTGTGATGGATGTCATTTTGGAAGCCAGAAAGCCTAGTACTAGAAAATCTTATGCTGATAAATGGAAGAGATTCTGTGCTTGGAATCTAGCACAAGGAACTGATACAGCAGAACCAAATATTCCTCAGATATTACAATACTTAACTGAGATGCTTGACAAAGGCCTATCTTATCAATTAAAATCCATGCCTCTGCCATTTCGGCTCATTACAATACAGAGCCACCAATCTTTTCTCATCCTTTACTAAAGCAGCATCTTGGAGCCAAAAATTTAAGGCCTCCTAGAAGATCACCATTACCTGCATGGGACCTCAATTGTGTTGGAAAAGCTCACCCTGCCCCATTTGAACCAGCTGCTACCGCTGATTATAAAGTTCTTATGGAAAATTGCTCTGCTACTAGCAATTACTTCAGCAAGAAGAGTTTCAGAGCTACAGGCCCTCATGGATGGTACAGCCTTTTATCATATTTTACACAGAGAGGGTGCGTCTGAGGACAAATCCTACATTTATGCCGAAGGTGGTTTCCAGTGTGGCTCTTGACCAAACAACCTGCCAACCTTTTATCCAAATCCACAGAACAAGGGGGAGAGAATTCTGCATTCCTTGGACGTACACACAGCTAAGATTCTACTTGAGCAGGACTAAAGCTCTAAAAAACTGAGCAATTACTAGTGACATATGCTGCAGGATCAGAAGGAAAGGCCATTTCAAAGCAGACAATTTCAAAGTAGATAAGCCACTGCATCCGTTTCTGCTACTTACACCATGGTAAACCTGTGCCCAAGGTTATTGGGTCTCATTCCACCAGAGCTGCAGCTACTTCAGCAGCCTTTCTCCGAGGAGTACCAACCAAAGACATTCTAGAGGCTGCTACTTGGAGTTCTGTTCACACCTTTACAAAGCATTATCATTTGCCCCTCTACTTTAAGTCCAGGGCAGGCTTTGCCACTGCAGTTCTGCAGGTCCTTATAGCTGCACCTAATGCTGTTTAGCTCCAGCCTCCCAACCATAGCTTTGGGGTTCTACCCAAATGTAATGACTGCAACAGTGAAACACTAAGAACATTAGTACAGTTGTGCACACTTACCATAAATGTAGATGTTATATTCACTGTTGCAGTTCAGGTTACCCACCATCCCCTGTCATTCTAACGTTTCTTTCCTTCTCTATCTTCTACAACCTATCTGGTGTATTTGCTTGTAAATGAAGGTAAAGTTTATATTGATGCATGTATATATACATATATATATTTCTACCTTTTTTATGGGCACCTGACATTTGGGGCAAGAAAAACTAAAGAAAATGGCATCAGCTGCATGTTTTATACCCCTGACGACCTGATGTCATGGAAGAGGAGACAGCAACCGATGCAGGACCCAAGACTTTGGAATTCAGGTGGACTGAGGGCAACCTGCCAGCAGATTACCCAGATGTAATGACTGCAACAGTGAATACACTCTAACATCTACATTTGTGGTAAGTGTACACAACTGTACTGTCTTCAGGCTTCAGATGTTCTGAAGAAACGCAAGGATAAGGACTGCGACGGGCCTCAAAGCCAAGGCCTCGGATGAGGTTAAGATGGTAGTCAGTCAGGCGCTAGCCAGTGAGATGCCTTTGCAGTCCCTGCAGTCCACAGATGTACAACCGCAGGCCTTGATTGAGTCTGAGTCCCTTAAGCCTTCGGCCACCGTTTTGCCTTCCAACCTGTCGCCGGTTGCCTCTTCTGCCAGAGCCGCTAAGCTGACTCTGGTGTCCAAGGCCTCTGCTTTGCATTCTGACAAACCTCTTCCTTCAACCTCTGCTGCAACTTCGGCGGTTGCCAGGCCTCCCGAGTCCTTCAGGCTTGCAGGTAAGTCTTCCTTTCGTAAGCCTGTGAAAAGGCAGGCTCCAGTTTCTTTTTCCCCTCAATCCCAAATGGTTAAAATGGCTAATGATTTGTTGACTCTTATTGGGGGTTTTCAGCCTCCTCCTCCTAAAAGGAGTAGGGATGTTTCTCCTGAGGTTTTGTACTTTTCAGGTTCTGATTCTTCCAGCATTTCTGCTGATGAGGAATTTTCTCAGGTTTTTTTTCTCCTTTTGAGGATTCAGATGCAGAGAAGTCAATCCCTTCGGCGCCTCCTTCAGAGGATTTCTCTTTTGAAGATGCTTTAAATATCATCAAACATTTTAAATGGGAAAGTCAGAATTATCCCCACTCCAAGAAACTGATAGTTTCTGGATTTACCTCAGCATAAGCCTCTTGTTATTCCACCTGTGTTGGAAATTGATGTTTTTCTGGAAAATTCCTGGTCTCCAAATTTGGTTCCTCCTGCTCCCAAGAAACCTGACACTACAGAGTCCCTGATTCTCATTGGTTTCTTTTCAGGAATCCATTGGTGGATCCAGAGGTTATTTCTCAGGGTTCCTATCAGCATTTCGAATGTTGAAAACGTAGAATTTAATTTAATCGAACTGAAATGTTTGAAATCTGAGCGAACTGACGGAACATCTATTTCTTTCCCAGGGAAAGAAATTGGTGGGCTGTCATCGGAGTTTGCCATTTCTTCCACTGTGGTGCGGTCTCGGACTTGGTATATTTAAGTAGGGGGCACAGCCCCCCATGTTGGGTGTGGGGGTGAAGCCCTCCACTGACTGGAAAGAAATCGATGTTCTGTCAGTTCGCTTTTTTGACACTTCGAACGTTTCAGTTAGATTAAATTACATTTGGTGTTTTCAGCATTCAGTATGCTGATATAGACCCATTTCTCAGGGCCCTAAAGGAGTTAAGGCCACTGTTACCAGGAATCCTGTTCCCTCTGACAGGGAGTCTAGGAACTTTAGGTGGGGCAAGAAGGTTTATACCTCTGCCACCCTAGCTGTTAGGGCTACCAATTGTCTTGTTTCGTATACTGAAGTAGCAGCAGCACACATTGGAGGCTATTAAGTCTAGGATAGCAAGGGTACCTCTTTTGGTAGAGAGTAAAGACATGCAGGATTTACTTAATTCCGCCAGTCTGGTCAATAAGTGTTCTTTGCATTGTTTTTTTACTCAAATGTTTTTGATTATTAGTCAACAATAATACTTTTACAATGTAGAATCATAATAACTATGTTGTTAAACTATGTACATATTTACATACAGCCTGATATGAATAAATGAATGATAGCAAATTAAACAAAATAAAGATATTTAACTTAAGAATGATTTCTTTAAGAAGATTAGATCCATTTGTAGAGTACCATCCCAATGTCAAAACTTTTCTCCAAGGATTATTAGTTAATGGCATTGGAAACCATCTTAGTTCTTTGGTTTTAACTTCCATCAACGCAGTCTTCTTTAAGCATAGAAATTCTTCTCTTCCAGGTACTATGGTAGACTTCCAGCTCTTTTATGTATTTCCTAGCTGTAGTTAGTATTGTCCATAAAACATATAGATTAGTTCTTTTTTGATGAACCTCTTCAGATATATTCAATAAAATTAAAGCTTTGGTCAAGACAAATATATCTGTGTAAATAGCCTGTAAGAAGTTATTAATTTCCCAAAAGGGTTTAATTTTTTTACATTCATAAGAGACCAGTCAGCTTTAGCAATCTAAATTCTCCAGCATACTCCATTACAAGTAGAATTGAATTTTGAAATGTTATCAGGAGTCATGAAGGATCTATGTAGGAATATCCAGGTAAATATTCTCCAATACTGAGAACTGGAGGTTAATTTTACTGAAAGTAGTATATTTGACTTATTTTCTTGGGTTGATTGAATCTAATATCCTCTAGTAATAAATTGCCAGTATGTTTTAGGTGCTGTTTTGTAGTTTAAGTTGTATAAGAAGTTCCATTCTTTTCATTATTATAAATTTCAAACAGTCTACTTATAAACTTAGGTGAAGATGAGTATGACAAATTATTTAATACTCTAAATAGATCCTTGGAGAATGTCTATGTATTCTGAAGCATTAACCATTCTTTAGTTTAATTCATAAGTTGACATTATATATTGTATATCCAGAACTTTTTGATTTTTTATACAATGGAGCCAACAAATTAGTTTTTTCTGTTCCCATTGCATAAATACTACTTTATGAATTCTATCTGGAAAACTTTTTGTAATGCTGAAGGGGATTAATGTTGGAAACCAGATCTTTAATTCCAAGTTCATATTTATAAACTTTCTAAAATGATCGTGTAAATGATTTATTACAAATGTCTTTGGTTTAGATATATTGTAGATTTATACACAATGACTATCCTAGTATATTATTCGTATCTATAATATTTTTAGTAAGTTTATTTTCATTTAATAGAATCGTATGTAATTTTTTCCAGTTGGATGTGTAATTAGGGTTAAGCCGTTCAATCTCAGTTTTGAGTAATGTAGCATTTATATATGATTCAATGTCTGGGAAATTTATTCTTCCCTGATCCCATTGTCTTATATGATCCGCATAAGCAATTCTGTTTCTTTTAGGGTACCACAAGAATCTTAATAGTGTTGGTTATTTTCTTAAGATCTCTCTGGAATTAACAAAATAGCTTGGACTATATATGATTTTAGGGAGAAGAACCATTTTAATCAATTGAAGTTTATCTTCAAATAGTAGAAACTAATATATTCACTAGAGTTTGTCAATCCTTTTATAATTATTTTGTATTATATCTTGTATATTATCATATAGATCTATCCCTAGGTATTTTACTTTTGTAGCTTGTATTCCTGTGATACTCTTATCTACTTGTATGTTCTTTTTTATTTAATATTTAGACTTTTGATTATTACAGCAAAGACCTGAAATCTTATAAAATTTCTCTAATAGAATATCTAGTTCATCTAAGGCCTCTTTTGAGCTCAATAGAGTGAGAAGTACATCAGCAAAGAGTATGACCTTAGAGTTATATTGGTTGAATATATTTAGTCCTTTTATCTTTGGATTGTTTCAAATTAGTATAGCCAATAGTTAGATAGCCAGTGCAAATAAAATGGGTGACATTGGGCATCCCTGTTTAGTACCTTTATCATAACTTGTATAGGTTCTGAAGTAAAGGGTCCTAATTTGACATGGGCTAAATTATTTTAGTATACTTTTTTAATAAATGTGATAAAGGAAAGTGGGAATTCATAAGCTTCAAGAATTTTAATTGGTCCCAATTTAAGGAATCAAATGCCTTTTCAATATCCAGTCCTATTATCAAGGCTTCTGTATTTTCTTTATTTAGATAATCTATTAAAGTCAATGTTCTTTTAATGTTATGTGTATGTCTATTCTGAATAAATCCAGTCTGGTCATAGTTAATAATTTCATTTAATTGATTTTTTATTCTATTTACCAAGATGGACATAAAAATCTTATCATTATTTAGTAGTGAAATTGGTCTATATGAGCTGCAAAGGCTAGCATCCTTGTTTTCCTTTAAAATGGGTATAATTAGAGTATTTCCATGAAGGGGGAATAATTGCATGGGTTTGAATCTCAATGTCTTGTGTAGCAAGGTGGTTATATTTTTTGGGAAATTTATAAATTTCTGAAATTAAACCATCCATTCCAGGAGATTTACCAGATTTACTATCTTTGATTTTATCTGTGACTTCTTTGAGTGTAATAGGTTTTTGTAAATTTCTTTGTAAACTATCGGGTATTGATTTAATATTAGAAATCATATTTCCTAACGAGGAATGGTCAATTGAATTATATATTTTTATAATGATTACTGTAATAAGATTTAAACACGTCTAATATCTCATTTCAGAGGCCACCTTATGTCTTCGTGTAGAATATTAACAATAGAATTGGATTTGGATTGCATTTTGACTTTAACAGATAAGTTATGTAGGTGTTTCGGAGAAGTAGCATAAGCGTTTATTTTTAACCTTTCTATGGCTAAATTAGTTTTATAACGTAAAATATCTATCTTTTATTTAGTTCTATTTTTTTCTTGTTCTCAGTTGTATGAGTTTTTTTGATTTGTTTCCTTTGTATTTCCTTATAGTTCAGATTCCCATTCTTTGAGTTTATTTTTATACCAGGCATTCGCTTTTCCATAAATATAAGCTTTTAATGAATCCCATAATTATAGTTTGTCTAGATAGAAATTTAGTTCTTTCACTAACCATTGTTTAAATTCTTTAATTTTTGTAATGTATGAAGGTATTCTAGAAAGGAATGTTACAAGTTTAAAATGTACTTGTACTTTAAGAACTAGTCAATTGTGATCTGATAAAGGACATGGGATTATTGAAAGAAGTAATTTTGGATTGAAGATCTTGTGAATTGAAGATCTTGTGATATAAAAAGTTTGTCTGTTCTGGTTTGAGTACCAAACCTATAATCTTGATGAGAGAATGTCAAGGAGTCATCAACATTAAAGGCATCTATCAATTTTAATGACTGCATTTTTTTAGTATTTTTGCAGTAGCTGTTAAACGTGGAGATTGTTTGTTGGTAGTTAGTGTCAGACAATTAAAATCCCCTCCTATTAGATTCCCTCTGGAAATGTTTGATTTGATCTGGATGTTTTTTAACTGTTCCTGTCCCAATACCAGGAAACCAGTATAAGTTAGCTAATGTCCATAACCTATTATTCAACTTCAGTATGACTATTGGCTATAAGCCCTTCATTATCAATATATTTATATACTATTTCAGGGTTTAGGGAATTATTCCTCCATAAGATTACTCCCCTTTTCTTGGATTTAAATTTAGAGCATGCTAAGGTCCTATAATCACTTGGATTCCAACTAAAATTATCATTATTTTTTAAATGCGTTTCCTGTAAAGATTAATTGGGGTTTATTTATCTTTAAATATCTTAGTAAGTTAGATTGTTTATTTGGATTTAATCTATTTATGTTTAAAGTAATGTGATATCCATGCCAAGTTATTTTAAAGACTTATTTAAAATGTCAATATATTTTCCTAAAATCATCTCCTCTGCATATAAGAAAAATTAGTTTGTAAATATCCATCTATCTCTGTGTAAGATGTTAACTTTAAAATAATCAAATAGAATTAAGTCAGGCTTGGTGAAAATAATTAACATAAAATGTAAAGAGAAAAATAACATTAAACTAGTTTGTACATTAAAACTTGCCAACCATGGAATGAAATACATTCCTAGTCCATCAGGTACATCTGGTGAACTATCCCACTTCCTTTTTTCATTCATTAGAGCTCCAAATATACAATTTTAAATGGTATAGGAGTCTTATTAAAATATTGTATATGATTTTTCATTCAGCAACAGAAGTAAATGTTTATATATATCAATGTATGCATACACATGTGTGTGTGTGTGTGTGTGTGTGTGTGTATATATATATATATATATATATATATATATATATATATATATATATATATGTGTGTGTATATATATATATATATATATATATATATATATATATATATATATATATATATATATATATATATATATATATATATATATATATATATATATATATATCTATATCTATCTGCACATACATACACATACATACATAATTAGTAACTAATCAAATATAACGTCTGTAATGAATATTCAATTTTCTGAACTTGCTCGAAACACAAATTTTCAAGATATAAAGTAAATACTTAATTTCAACTCCTTAATTTAACACTTTGGTCGGACAAACTTGTAACATGTAAAAGCTATTACTGATCAAATAATCCATATCAAAATGTTTAACTGTTGCTCTTATGTCAGCTGGTATTAAAGTTGTGTGTAAAGTTTTCCTAGAGATGTATATGTAGATGTATTCACACATTAATATAACAGAACACTTTTATATACAAGAGTTTCCTGGGTTTCTAATAGACTAGATACTTAGATTTAATGTTTACTTCTACTAAAATGCTTCAAACATACTTTAAGTTCCTGTACCTAAATAAATGTAAAATCATGAGAAGCTGTTCGGCCCATTTTTGTTACTGTAAGCGATCAGGCTTCTTAAAGAATACACATACTGGTGACTAATCGGATCAACTCTTGTACATTACTATAGCTACAGTAAATATTCAATAGCTAAATACGTACATAACTGTATACATAGCTCGTGAGTGCTAGAGATTTTAAAAGCTTCTTTTTAACTTTGAGAGTGATTTTACCCCACCTCAGACTGCTTCCTGAGAGAAAAAATCTATAACATTAACTCATTCCCTATCAGCTTTTATTTAAATAAGGCACGAAGAGCACCTTCCGAGAGCTTCCACACCAGACACCACACACACCGCCTCACTCAGAAATCAACCGACAGTTGCCTTAAGCATCTGGTTCCATTCAAACAGTGAAACTAAAGCCAAAAGCACAACCACCTCTCACCTCGCCAAACACGAATATCTCTCCGATTTCACAGCAAAGTCTCTCCGATTTCACAGCAAAGTTTCCTCGTCAATAAAAGATAAAAAAAAAAAAAAACCTTTAGTACACCTCGCAGACTACATTTTGCTGAATGCCAGACTCACCCATCCAATAATCCTCCAGGGGACTTCATCCATAGTCCGCAGCATATCTTGTTAACGCAAAGGAATATAAAATATCAATCGTACAAGCCAAACGGGAGATCCCCAGTCGACGAAAAAACAGCAACATAGTAGCTTGTCACTTCACTCCAATGCAGCCAGGGCCAAGAACAAACTCCCCTTGACAACATAAACCCTCGAACTTCACTCAATTTGGACAGAGTCCTCTGCTCTATTCCAGCGAGACAACAACATCTATATGACTGTTCGTTTCCACTCTAGAGCGAAAAGCCTTTGAACAACCAGATACCCAACAGCAATAACGTTCAAAGGACATTTCATCTATACACCATTACATTACCGCTAAGGGAAATCTCACCCAGTGTCTAGTTCACAACAAAGCAATGGGAAAATCTATCCATCATTAATAGTAATTAGGTTAAATATACTATATAACAAAATAAGCATGAAATAAATCAGTTGCCACATAACTATGAAATAATACTTTGCAAGTGAAGTACTATTAGACTAAAAATTAACTATAGGTATACTTTAACAAATATTTATAGAGAGGAAGGAAATCTAAATAGGTTAAAAAATCTATATATAAAAGATGAGGCATAAAGCAAGGTGAGAGGGATAGCAATGTTAGAAATAGAATGTTTAAAGTATAACTTAGATTTATGAATTTTATGAGGTAATAGAAGCACATACCTTCTTTTACTCTAGTATTACTTATATGTATGAAATGAAAGTTATGTAACACATTTAGTCCATTTAAAAGTCTTTGTTGTTAGGTATCAGTTGATGCTTTGAGAGACTTCACCGAAGTATGTAGTTTGTTTTTTGTGTCTTATTTTTGACATCAGTCCAACCAGTTTTTTCAGTGGATCTCAAGTGACAGGGATGTCCATTCCATTTCTTCTGGGATGGTTGTTTTTGATTAATTGAAAGGCTTCTTCCAGAGTGTTGACATTTCTCATCTCACTTTGGGTAGTGTAGCCTTATCTTTGCAGGGAAGGCTATTTGAGCTTTGATATTATTCTTTCAGAATTTTTATTAGTAGCCATGCTTTTTTCCTCTGTTCAAGAACTTTAGTGGAGAAGTCATTATCAAATCTTATTAGATGTTGATTATATTTTATTGGACTTTTCCTCTGTTTTTAGCACCAGTTTTGTCCATAAAGGTAATTTTATTATTGATCTTGGTGGCATAGAGGCAGAAGAGGAGGATGATGCTGAAATTCTATTTCCCAAAGCACGATGTGCCCTTTCTATGCCAAATGACAAGCCTTCATTAAGATTTAGAATCTCTGGTAGCCATGAATTTAGAAAGGAGATAATGTCTTTTGCCTCTGTATTCTCAGGTAGACCAAAAATCCTGATATTTGATCTTGTCTCCCTGTTCTCCAAGTCATCTACTTTGTTAGAGCGCCAGGTATTTTGTTTCAAGAGAAAATCTGTGTCTCTAAGTCTTCCATCGATGTCTGATAAAGAAGTTTCAATAGTTAACTTAAACTGATGCTGCTGAAACATTTCTTTAAAGACTTCTGTTTGTTTCTGACAGTTAGATTTTGTAGATTAACCTTGAAATCATCCATTTTTATAGATAGATCTTGTAATGTGGTAGTCTACGTTTGCAGTTCCTTTTTTAGTGACAGTTCAGAGTGAGAGTTCTTCACGTTACTCATCTCTTCAGTTGCTGTGTAAAGACGGAGTATTTTGACAGGAAATTTCTTGTAAAAACCCACCAAAATTTGTAATTTAGTTATTTTAGACTAAATATTTATAAAGTTTTGTTAGAAAAAAAATAATGCAATTTCCTGAATTTGATACTAGTTTATAGAGCTCTAAAAAAAAACTGCTGCCTTCAGATAGCCTTCTAGGCTCCGCCTCCACTGCATTGTGGTTTTGACATTCTTGAGGCCTCCAGCAGGGCTACTGCTACTTCTGTTAGAAGGCACACTTGGCTTGGAGAACAGCCTCTTCCAGAACCTGTCAAGGCTAAGCTTTTGGATGTACCTTTGCATAGTCGTCTTGGCAGCAAAGTAGAGGAGGAAGGAGGTACTAAAGAAGATGGAGGATAAGGCCAAGTCCATGCAAACTGTTAAGGATTTTCTGCAGGTTCAACCCTCTCGCTTTAGCAGGAATTACCCTTCCAAGAGTTGGACCTTTCCTGATACCAGCAGGCAGAACTGTTCCAGGAATAGAGGTTACAAGTCTTCTAGGGGGTAGGAGGCTACCCCTCAAAGGTCTAGGTGTTGGTAGGCTTCCACTTCTGAAGGGGGAAGCTGCAACCCTGCGTCTCAATCAAAACACACTCAATGACTTTTTACAACTTCTGCCTGTTCTTGCTTGCTGGGAGAGTCATTTAGGGGGAAGGTTGGCCCTTTTTGCAGATGTGTGGTCCACTATCACAGATGACAAATGGGTGCTCAGAAGAAAGGTGTCCCTAGAGCACAAGTTTTCTTTACGCACCTTTCCAGCTCCCAAGGGATTCCCAGACATTCCTCCAAACCAAAGGGCAGAAGTAGTAAAACAAATTTTGTTGCATCTGGGAGCAATAGAATCTGTTCCTGCTCAGCAGGTAGGCCAGACCTTTTATTCCAGGCTTTTCCTAGTTACAAAAAAAGAAGGCACCTGGCATCCTATCCTGGATCTTTCCATTCTGAACTCGAGTTACTAGAAAAAAAAAATTTTTTCAAAATGCTCACTCTGTATCAGTTTCTACCACTGCTTGAAAAGGATTCCTGGCTGGTAGCCTTGGAACTCTGAGGCTTATCGCACATTCCTATCAGGGAAAGTTGCAGGCAGTACCTTTGTTTCAGAGTGGGCGAGCAACATTACCAATTCTCTGCGCTGCCCTTTGGCTTATCTACTGCTCCCAGAGTCTTCAGAGTGCCTGGCCCCAGTCATTGCTTTTTGCAAGCAGAAGAAATTTCAGATTTACCCATACTTGGACAACTGTCTGATTCAAGCAAGTTCTCAGGAACGGCTATTAAAGGATCTGGAATTCTTCCCTGGGTTACACTCAATGTGGAAAAATTGAAAATGATGGTGGTGCTGCGGTAGCGTTGTCATCTCAGTAAGACTCTGTCCGGTTCGGCTCACAGCTAGAGTGTCTTCTGCATGGAGACATGAGTGAATGGGCGTACCTTCGTTGAAGGTTGTGCATCAGAGCTGGCAACTCGGTACGTAAAAATCAACTGCCAATCATTAGCAGACTGGAGTTCCGCTGTGGCGACCCCTAGCTGGGAAAAGCCGAAAGACAACAACCACACAAGGAGATAACATTCCTGGGAGCGATTTATGAACACAGGTGCCTAGATCTCACCCAGGAGAAAGCAGACCACTTTCAGTTTACTTCAAGGAATTTGCAAGCCTGTCCCAGCTCCCTGCAAGGAAATGCCTGCAAGTTCTGGGATTCATGGCATCTTGTATTCTCATGGTTCCATTCGCAAAACTGCATATGAGGAAATTGCAATGGTACCTCAAGAACATTTGGTGTCAACACACAGGACCTGGATATGATGATTCCTCTGCTTCCATCTCTGCAGGCGGAGTTTCTGTGGTGGGCAACAGCCTGTCTACAAAACAAAGGCATTCCTTTTCAGACACCTCTTGCCACTCAAGTTCTGACTACAGCAGTATCTGACTACGCCTGGGGAGCACACCTAGATGGCAGATGCATACATGGACGTTGGAACTCCCAGCAGATGCAATTGCACATAAATCTAAGAGTCTATTTGCAGTTCAGCAGGTCTTACTAGCTTTCAAGCATCTTCTTTCTCCAGGGACCCTGCTTGTCAGAACAGACAACACCAGTCATGTGGTACATCGAGCAGGGAGGGACTGCCTCTTGTCCCCTGTGCAGGCAAAGCATGAATCTTTGGTCCATGGCAGCATCCCTGGACCTGCATCTCCTAGCTCAGTTTCTTCCAGGAAGGCTCAGTATTTTGGCAGACCAGTTGAGCAGGCAAACCCTGGATCCTCACAAGTGGCAGCTGAACAGAGCAGTATTTTACAGCATCATTCAAAATTGGGGCACTGCTCAGGTGGATCTTTTCTTTTCCCCAGACAACAATCTGCTACCTCTTTTGCACCAGATAGCAGCACAGCAGAGCCTGGAAAGTGGATGTTCTGTCCTTCCCTTGGACATTGCTATCAGTGTACGCCTTCTCTCCTCTTCCCAGAGTATTGGTGAAGATCATAGACGAACGTCTGTGGACTATTCTCATAGCTCTGGACTAGCCCAGACAGCATTGGTATCAACTGCTTCGCAGTCTCTCCCATCTTTCTCCTTGGCAGCTTCCTCTGAAGCCAAATCTTTTGGGTTCAGGAAAGGGAAACATTCTACATCCTCATCTTCAGTCTCTCTATTTGGCAGCATGGCTCATTGTACGACTCCTCTTTCCAAACAAGTGGATGATGTGCTGAGGGAGGGCAGGAGGCCTCGCACTAGGAAATCCTATGCTGTGGCAAATGGGGATGGTTCTCACTGGATGCAGGCTAGAGGAGAGTCTGCTTCTCAACCTACCCTTCCTCTGATCTTGGAATACCTGGCTAATTTGCTACAGGGTGGTCTTTCTTCCTCTATCAAGATCCATGCTTCACCCATCTCTGCTCATTGTTTTGAACAGCCCATTTTCTCTCATCCTCTGAGAATGTTTCTGAGGTGCTTGCAATTAAAAACCTCACAGAAGAGCACCTACTGCAGCCTGGGATCTTAATTTTGTTCTGGAGAAACACTATTCCTTTTGAGCCAGCTGCCTCTACAGCTTTAAAGTTTCTCTCTTGGAAGACCGCCTTCCTCTTGGCTACAACTTCAGCCAGGAGGATTTCGGAGCTGCAAGCTTGGGCTGTGGAGCCTTTTTTCCATGCAGGTAGTCTGAGGACTAATCCCTCCTTTATGCCCAAGGTGGTTTCCAGTCTGACTCTTAATCAGTCCATACACCTTCATACCTTCTTTCCTAATCCTCGCAGTAGAGGTGAAAGGATCCTACATTTTCTTGATGTGCACAGACTACTCCAGTTTTACCTGGACAGGACTAAGGCCCTTTGGAAATCAGCAGTTATTGGTCAGTTTTGCCCCTGGAGCCCAGGGCAAGGTTATTTCTAAGCAAGCCATTTCTAAGTGGATTGCACATTACATTACTTTTTTTGTTCCTTTCATGGCAAAGCTCCGCCTCAAGGTGTTAGGACCCACTCTACTAGAGCGGCTTCCACTTCTGCAGCCTTTCTAAGGGGTGTCCCTACTAAAGACATTTTGGAAACTGCCACATGGTCTTCTGTTCACACTTTCACAAAGCATTATAATTTGCCTCTGTTTTCCAGAGCAGGGTTTGCCACTGCGGTATTGCAGGGCATTATCTCCAGCCCTTGATGCTGTTGGTTCCTCCCCCATTTTTTCTCTGGGGTTTGGTAATCAACCCATTTGTTAGGACTGCAACAGTGAAACACTATGAACATAGTACAGTTGTGTACACTTACCATAAATGTAGATGTTAGTGTATTCATTGTTGCAGTTCTGGTTTCCCTCCCTCCTTCCCTCTTTTTGTGGTCCTCTCCTATTCTCTTTTCTTGAAGTACAGGCTTAATCAAATTGGTTTTTGATTTAAGCCTTATTTTCTGGGGGCTCCTGACTTATGGCAAGAAAGACTGAGGAAGTGACATTGGCTGCCTCCTTTTGTATCAGATGCCCTGATATCATTTATAACAGATGGCATTTTTACTTACCTTTGGTATTCTGGCTGACCTGAGGGCTACCAGGAGCTGAATAACCATTTGTTAGTGTATTCACTGTTGCAGTCCTAACATCTACATTTATGGTAAGTGTACACAACTGTACTTTCCTTCCCTTGCTGTCCAGCTTCAAGTGTATGTCTATACTGGTTTTCTGTGGAGGGCTCCAAAATGTCTTCATGTGGCACCTGTCAAATTGCTTTCCAGTCCACTGGTTTCCCTTTAATTTGGAGTTCCATTGCTCTGTCCTGTTGTGGTGCTTTCTGAATTAGATTTTCTACACTGAATCCTTCACTTAGGTACTTCATGACCTCAGTTTCTATTTCTTTAACTTCTATGTGGATATCAGCATATCAGTGTTGAAAGGAACATCTGCCGACACCATTTTCAGTTTCTCACTATGTGCAAGTATAGAGTGATGCATGTTCTGCCAGAGCACGTCAGACTTATTTTGGCCAGACATACCGCACTGGAGAAACCATTCTCTGATTTTGTACTGTACATATTTATCCCTGTTGTATTTGGGGGGGGGGGGCACTCAGGTGTTGGAGGGGTTTCTAGTTCCATTTTATGCAGCTTGTACATAAAGGGTTGCACACCCATAGTGTAACATCCCTGACTGCCATCACTGTGCAGGCCAGTCAATGGAGAATCGAGACTTTTCCAGGACTTTCTCAGCCAGACATCTGTACATCTTGAATGGGGATGTTATGACATCAACAAAGCGTATTAGACAAACCATAAAATAGGTGCAAAATGCCCTCATGAGGCATGTAAGGGAGAGGAAGGTGGTCTGTGCATATGAAGATTTTCTGTAGGTTTGGTATCTGGCCTGGTGAGATGTTTGCAGTCCCTGGCCATGTCAACAGATTTTATGCTTCTGGCCTTCTCAAGGGGCTTCTCTGTGCTTGAACAGGTAATCCTCCTCCTGAACTGAAATCTTCTAATCTGATATTGTCCCATGTGGTCATCTGGTTCCAATGCTTATCTTCATTTTCAATAACGAGTCTGATATTGATGCATAAAGGCATTCCTCTATCAAAAATTGAAGTAATTGGTGTTCGTATTAATACTGGGATCTTAAAGGTGACCCCCCCCCCCAGATCCAGGCTCAGTGTTCAGCATAAACTGTGGTCCACCATACATTTTTGGTCCATGTCAGGACTTGGAAGTTGGTCTAGGGCTTTGTACACTTAACTTGCAATACTCAATGTCAGGGTCCTAGTCTTCAACAAGGAGCACTCCATCTACATTAATTTTTCCTACTGTGAGGTGGAGGAACTGATGGCAATCACACTTCCCTTCCCATTTGTGAGTTGGACACTAGCGCCATATTCTGTACCTCCACAACAATTTTTTTCATTGATGCACTCAGTAGATTATTAAAAATGGAAGACTGAAGTGTGTTCAAAAACCTAGAAGAGAAACTGGAACTTTTAAGGCATATCAGACCCAAAACTTAGCAAGATCTCCAATGGTAGGTGTGGTGGGTGCATTTAGTACATCTTTGAGTTTGACTTTTGGCTTCTTACTTCCAGAAAACCAGACTGCTTTTTACAGAGTTGTGGATTCCGGCGGATCTACTACATTTGCCCTAATGGTTGACTGGCACTTCATTTGACCGGCACTTCATTTGACCGGCAAGTATTATTGGCAAGTAAATGGGATATGTCCCCTTCCCCACTGTAGTGCAACCCTGGAGATAGAATATATAGTTGAGGGGGTGTGGGGGGCACAGCCCCCCACCACAGTGGTGGTGTGGTGGGCCTGGGGGCCTTCACCCACCACACCACCATTGTGGTGTGGGGCTGTGCCCCCCACACCCCCTCAACTATATATTCTAACTCCAGGGTTGCACTACAGTGGGGAAGGGGGCATATCCCATTTATGTGCCGGTCAAATGAAGTGCCGGTCAAATGAAGTGCCGGTCAAATGAAGTGCCGGTCAAATGAAGTGCCGGTCAAATGAAGTGCCGGTCAAATGAAGTGCCGGTCAAATGAAGTGCCGGTCAAATGAAGTGCCGGTCAAATGAAGTGCCGGTCAAATGAAGTGCCGGTCAAATGAAGTGCCGGTCAAATGAAGTGCCGGTCAAATGAAGTGCCGGTCAAATGAAGTGCCGGTCAAATGAAGTGCCGGTCAAATGAAGTGCCGGTCAAATGAAGTGCCGGTCAAATGAAGTGATTCCTGCAAGTATCTATATCCATGGATGGCAGCAATCCAACCAATGATCTTCTCCGTGATGGGGAAAATTAAAACCCTGCACTGCTTTGGGGAATGTTTCTCTGCCATCCAGGCCTTCAAGCCTCTTTATTGCCAATTCCATCTTGTCTTAACATTCAGACATGGCCCTGAGATTCAGTGGAAGATTATGCAACATATCTTGCCAGGTAACAAAACACTCCAAATGTAGCTGCTGCTGAATCTTGTAGAGTGACAGCTTTGTGCTTGGTGACACAAGCATGGCCAAGACCAGCCACTGATGTATTAAATCCCATACTGAAGTGCAACAAGTCCAAATGCCTCTAGTGTTGTTGTTTTTGGGCATTATATGTAGCAGTTGCTTAAAGGTAAATTCTGCAATGTCCTCCAATTTAACTAAATTCTTGGCTTTCTTTTCCTATGTTGTAGTCCTAGTATGGCTTTGTTGCTGGAAGGCTGTCTGCAATATTATAAGATTTTCTCCTCTTTGTCTTGAAATTGAAGGCAGGGAAGGCCCACCCATCTTTTTGAGCTTGTTTGCTTTGACAGAGGAGTTTCTCCACTTGCATGCCATACCAAAGATGAAATGTGCAGTCTTGTCTTGTCATTCCCTATGCAAGGTGGTGTGGGCAGTATCTCCAGTCTTGCTAATGACATTGTAGCTGATATTCTGATATTTTTGTTGTGATCCATTTATAAGTTACTTGAATAGCAGTAGTTTTATAGAAGCAGTGTTCTTCATGTTTCACTGTTGCAGTCATTACATTTGGGTAATCTGCTGGCAGGTTGCACTCATTCGACCTGAATAACAAAGTCTTGGGTCCTGTGTCGGTTGCTGTCTCTTCTTCCATGACATCCGGTTGTCAGGGGTATAAAACATGCAGCAGACGCCATTTTAATCCGTCTTTCTTGCTGTGCGGTGCCCGAAGCAGTTCGCAAGTGCCAGTCGGCAGACTCCTGAAACTTTTGTTTTAAGTTTCAGAACCAAGTCTTCAACCTAAAGCCAGGTACCCCATTGGGGAAACTTTTTCTTGCTCCTTTCCGATGTCAGTAAAAGTTAATTGTATTGCTTGTGGGAAGCAAATACCTCATAAGGATTTTCATTTGTACTGTATTCCTTGCCTAGGCCTTGACCACAGCGTGCCTTGCTGTCGGTTTTGTGCTAAATTTAACCAACGCACTATTAAGCATTGGTATATTTTTGCTTCTTAACATTTTGGCTCAAGATTTAACTATCCAGAAATGTCAGTTAGCAATCAGACTACCGGAATTCACAAAAAACAGACAGACCGAGGTCCAAAACAGACGACCAAGCTTCTAAGCCGGTCGCTGGTTTGCCGGTACTCAGTGAGGCACTTTCGCAGCCCCCGATGCCCGCTACTTTTGATTCGCAGGCCTCTACAGAGACCCATTCAGAGTCTGGTATGCCGCGAGACACCAAGTATTGAACCCGCGGATGTCTCTCCCTTAGATGGGTCCAGAGCTGCTGAGCAGGCACCGGCTTCTGACTGTGTTTTTAGGCCTCAAGATTTGTTTATTAAACCGACGCAGTCATCAAAGACAAGGCCAAAACCAACTTCTATGTCTAAAAAACTTGACGCATGAGCCACGTGTTCAGGCCCCTAAGCCTAAAAAAAAAATGATAATGGCTGAGGATTTAATTACCTTGATCAGGGGTTCCCAGCCCCCTCCTGCTAAGAGGCCTAGGCAAGGCACTGATTATGAATCTTCAGATCCAGGTTTCCATTTCTTCTGATCAGGAATTTTCTATTCCCCCTTATGAGGACTCTGATGCAGAATAATCCATCCCTTCTGCTTATCTTCCTGAGGATTTTTCTTTTGGAGAAACTTTGCATACCTTAAGGGAACATTTTCATTGGGAGAGTCAGGATTTTTCAGAATCCAAAAAGAGGCTTGGGGATTTCCTTCCTCAGCATAGGCCTTTGGCTGTACCTCATGTTTTAGGCATTGTTGTTTTCTCAGAATCCAGCATGGCTCTTGATTCCCTGCCTCTGGCTCCTAGTAAGCCAGATATTACAGGGTTCCTGACTCCCACAAGTTTCTATTCAAAAACCCTACTGCTGATCTTGAAACAATTTCTCAGGGTCCCAAGGGTGTTAAGGCTTCTACTGCTAAAAATCCTACCTCCAGGGCGCTGGATAGATGAGGTAAGAAGGTTTACACGTCTGCAACCCTGGCAATCAGGGCTTTAAACTGTCAATTTCATATGCTTAAAATATCAGCAGCATGTCATGAGCTTAAACAGAAAATGTTGATTTCTAACTGTGTGGAAAATAGTTACAGGGATGTATTGCATTCAGCTGAACAAGTTGGAAAGCATACTTTGCAATGTGGTTTTGATTCCTTGGAGGCCTCTTGCAGGGCTGTAGTAACTCGATCTGTGATAAGGCATGCTTGGCTCAAGGAGCAAAATCTGCCTGATCATGTTAAAACTAAATTGTTGGATGCTCCTTTACAACAGGACAGTCTATTTGGTAATAAGACAGAAGAAATTTTGAAAAAGATGGAAGACAAAGCTAAATCTATGCAAACTGTAAAAGATTTCCTACAAGTGCAGCCACCCAGGTTCAGTAGGCACTGGCCTACTAAGAATTGGTCCTTTCCAGTACCCAACAGAGCCACTCGGGTCAAACCCCAGACACCCAAAGGCTCCAGGTCTCAGTCACAAGGAACTTGCAGAACAAAACAATGGGGTGCCTCCACCTCCAAAGTAGCAAGCCCCCCCCCCCACCATGGTAAACAGTCTCAATGACCTTCCTCTTCCATTTCCAAGCACTTATCCTTTGGCAGCCCCTTTGGGGGGGAAACTAGCACTTCATGCACAAAATTGGCATCTAATTACCTAGGACAAGTTGGTCTTAAATATAGTATCCCAGGGATACAGATTTCATTTCCACACATTGCCAATTCCAAACGGATGGCCAGATCTGCCTCTAAATCAGTGGGCAGAGGTCCAGAAACAAGTTATGTCCCCCATAGATATGGGGGCTATTCAACCAGTACCAGAAAAGGAAAAAGGACAAGGTTTTTATTAAAGACTTTTCCTGGCACCCAGAAAAGACAAATTATGGCATCCAATTCTGGACTTATCCATTCTAAATACCTTCCTGGACATTCCAAAAGTCAAGATGCTGACTCTACAACAGTTTTACTGCCTATGCTGGGCAAGGATGCCTGGTTGGTAACTCTAGACTTAAGAGGCTTACTTGCATATCCCAATCGGGGAATCTTGCAGAAGATACCTCCGCTTCAAAGCAGGCTATTTGCATTACCAGTTCTCTGCACTGCCCTTTGGCTTACCTACTGCACCCAGGGTCTTCACAAAGTGCCTGGCACCAGTAATTGCATTTTGCAGGCAAAATTCAGATTTATCCTTATCTGGACGATTGTCGAATTCAGGCAGAAAACAAGGACACTCCAACATCTGGCATTTGTAAAAAGGCTTCTAACATGCCTAGGGTACACCATAAATGTAAAATCACAACTGGTACCCTCTCAAATTACATTCCTGGGTGCAAACTTTAATACAACTGCCCCAGATGGCTTACCTCATGCCAGACATTCAGTTGATGACATACTGAAAACAAGTGGCCACATAAACCCAGCTATCTGCAAGACAAATTCTGCAAGCCTTGGGGTTCATGGCTTCCTGCATTCTACTAATTCCATGTGGAAGACTGCATATGAGGAAACTTAAATGGTACCTAAAAAGCTTATGGAGTCAACATTGTCACAGCCTATAAACAACGATTCTTCTCATTCCTTGCCTGCAACAGGAGTTCTATGGTGGGCAGAGGCCTCTCACCAAAACAAGGGACTGTCATTCATTCCACCCACTGCCACCCAAACCCTGACTACAGACTCGTTAGATTATGCTTGGGGGGGGGCCCCATCTGGCAGGGGAGATGCATTCAGGGCGAATGGAGCCCAAATAAAACGCACCTACATATCAACCAGAACGAAATGCTAGCTGTGACCGCCTTGAAGGACTTCATCCAGCACAACTACTGATAGACTGACAACACTACAGTTATGTGGTACATAAGCCAGGGGGGGGTACCCACTCCTACCCCCTTTGCAGACTAGCCATGGCTTTGTGGAATACAGCCTTGACATACCAAATGCATCTATAAGCTCAATTCCTGCCAGGAAAGCAAAATACTCTGACAGACTAAGCAGAAACCTTATGGACCCACACGAATGGAAACCAGATCCAAAAATCTTCAGCATGTTGACACTTAAGATGGGGGAGCCCATACATCTTTTTGCCTCTCCCCAAAACTATCAATTGGACAAATTCTGCACAGGAATTCATCACAAAAAGTTTAGAAAGTGGATGCTCTATCCTTCAGATGGAAAAACCTATCAGTCTATGCCTTTCCCCCTCTGCCTCTGCTCTCCAAGGTTTTACTAAGTCAGACAGGAAAAAACGAAAATGATTGCTCTAGACTGGCCTTGCCAACACTGGTACCTGCTTTTACGCAATATGTCGCACCTTACTCTGTGGTACCTGCCTCAGACACCTTATCTACTCTCTCTGCATAACTATCAAATTCTGCACACTCTGCTCCAAACTCTGAATCTTGCAGCATGGCTATTAAACTAATTTCACCAGTCGCATCTCTCCGTAAACCTGTGATGGATGTCATTTTGGAGGCTAGAAGGTCTAGTACTAAAAAATATTATGCTGATAAATGGAAAAGATTCTGTGCCTGGAACCAAGTACAAGGAGTAAACACAGCAATGCCAAATATTATGCAGATTCTGCAATATTTAACTGAGATGCTTCAAGGACCTATCTTTTTTTCTATAAAAATCCATGCCTTTGCGGCTCATTACAACATAGAGCCTCCTCTCTTTTTTTGTTCTCATCCCTTGCTAAAGCAGTACCTCAGAGGGGCCCACATTTTGAGGCCTCCCAGGAGAGCACTAACTCCTGCATGGGACCCCAATTTTGTGCTGCATGGGACCTCAATTTTGTGCTGGAAAAACTCACCCTGCCTTCTTTTGAACCAGCTGCTACTGCAGACAACACTTCTCTTTTGGAAGGCAGCTTTTCTTTCAGCAGTCCATCTAGAAGGATTTCAGAACTACTGGCTCTCATGGCAGTGGAGCCTTTCATTAACGTTTATCTGGACAGAGTGGCCCTCAGGACCAAGCCATCCTTTGTCTAAGGTGGTATCCAGTGTGGCTCTTAATCAGACAATTAATCTGCCAACTTTGTTCCCAAATCCGCAGAACAAGGGGGAGTGGATTCTGCATTCACTGGATGTACACAGACAACTAAGATTCTACTTAAACAGGACAAAATCTGTAAGAAAATCTGAGCAACTGCTGGTGGCATTTGTTGCAGGGACAGAGGGAAAGGCTGTTTCAAAGCTGACTATTTCAAAATGGACAAGCCATTGTATTTGTTTCTGCTACATGCACCATGGTAAACTTGTCCCCAAGGGGATCAGATCCCATTCCACCAGGGCTGCATCTACTTCTGCAGCTTTTCTCAGAGGTGTTCCTACCAGAGACATTCTAGAAGCTGCTACCTGGAGCTCAGTTCATACGTTCACCAAACATTACCATTTACCTTCTCTAAATCCAGAGCTCCTAATGCTGTATAAATCCATCCTCCCAACCATAGCTTTGGGATTCTACCCAAATGTAATGACTGCAACAGTGAATACACTCTAAAATCTACATTTATTGTAAGTGTACACAACTGTACTTTCTGCTAGCCGCACCTAGCACTACAAATTTGTGCTAAAGGTTTATGATTTTGAAGTGTTTATGCTGCTGTGTAACAAATCAAGGGGTAGCAATACAACAGAACTGATGTATAACTGCATATGCACCTTGGGGAAAAAAATGAAACTGCAGAAAAGAGTAGATGGTTGTACTTTTTTGGCACTGTGCTTGCCAAAATGCAATTGAGCGAACAGCAAGCATCTCCAGCATTCAGAAAAATCCTCCTATTGTAGACCATAGAAAATGGCAGGGCCAGTTTTCTGAAGTCAAGTTGATAGCCAGGAATAGACTGACGTTTTTTTAACACTGGGGGAGGTGGGGGTGTCACAGTACTGGTAAGACTGCAGACTGGAAATCTTGCTATCCTGCCGTTTAGTTTGGCTGGGGCTGTATACCTGCTGTGAATAGCTTGAAGCAAGCTCTGATAAAATTCTCATTCAGGAAAATGCACGCCTGCTGCAGAAGGTATACAAAATGCTTGTGACTCACTACTTGCATTGTATGCTAATGCAGGTGGAAGATGCCACATCATGTCTATCATTACTTGCATAAAGGGGACTTGAAATGGATTATGGGAGAGGAAGAGTAGTAGTTAACCAAGTTCATGTTAATGTGTTATGCTGCAGGCGTATTTTGTGGAAAAATTGTAAGAAGCATGCTGAGTGGATTTTTTTTTTTTAATACCTTTAATGTGTTTGAGTTCCAAGATGGAGTTTTTTCCTTTAAAAATCTGAAGGCATAAGGCAGGCTATGCAGTCCAGAAAAGTTTTCACTACAGTATATAATACTGGACAAACTGTTTTGTCCTCTGAGGCAGAGCAAAGAAAAATTATTTAAGGCGAAGAGAACCCATTACAAGAAGGGAAAGACCAAGAGGAAAATTTGAGACCCTCATTGCCCAAGACTGTGAGGGGGAGCAACTAAGATTTAACAGGCCTTGTTCTTTCCCACCCTCCCTTTTAACTCACTACCCCCTTCCACAAAACCCATCAACTAAATGAAAGGCCAATTGAGCCTTTGAAGGGGAAAATGTTAAACAAGTGCTGATTTCTTTAGTTTGAGTACAGACTTTAAATTGCACAGAGAACAGGCTCCATCACCATTAAGATCCTAGTACCACACCAGAAGAGGACGAAAGACTTTGCTAAAATCTATTCTTGGTTCTAAGAAATGACAACTTTTGGAGGCCATTCTTACTTGTCAAAGCTTAAACAAGTTCTCAAATGTTCTAAAGTTCAAAATGCTAATCTTCTGCCTTTCCTTCAACACATCTTCATGGTAATCGTTTTTATGCACACCTTAACATACACTACACTAAAGCAAACTGGCAATGCCCGAGGTTCAAAGTAGGACTCCTGATTCACATGATATTGCACCTTTGTTTATTTACTGTATATATGTAGTTTTAAGAATGCCCCCCCCCCCCCCGAAGTAAATGCTTTACGTAGAGCCAGAGAGATTAACATCTCCATACCAGAATAACTGCCTGATAACTCAAGGAGTCCTTTTCATGTTTTGAGACTTTTGGACTCTTACAAAGTCTCAGCTCTTGTCCAGGCAGTATGGCTAGTTAGACGATCAAAGCCTTTTTAGCTCAGGAAAAAAGTAACCCTTCTGAAATATTTCAGCTATGTAGCACAGCACCACCGTATCACAATGAGTTTCTCCGAATATTCTGATACATGGCTTCATCTGTCCCACTGATGCTCCTAGACTACATTTAACAAGTCTCTGATGGTGGCAGTATTTACATCTACTGGATTCTATCCCCTTCTACTCTATCAATAAATGAGACTCTAGTGGGCACTAGCGAACCTAAACTTGGAGTCCAATTCAGGTTGCTACCAGACACCTGGACGGTAGACTCATCAGATATAACCATGGTGGCTCATATTGCCTTGGGGCTCAGAGGACTTGAAACAGGTTACTAAAGAAAAGATGATGTGTAGGAAATTGCAGGGATTGTGGCTGTCTAGGCCCTAAAACAAACCTGGAATTTTGCACATACTCTGACACCACATTGTGGTACATCAGCATGCAAGCTTTGAGGGGGGTCCTTAGTCTGTAGACAGGATAGGCATGGAAGCATGGATCCTGGCTAAAAAGGCAGGCATGACCCTCAAGGCATCCCATTTCTCAGCATGCTGTCACCTGAGCAGAAGTAATTCCTTAGAAATGGATGTGACATGGATATTTTTTGGATCTGATCCACAGGTGGGGTGTGCCAGACATGCTTTGCCAATGAACCAAAGGTTAAAGGTTACAAAACAATTGTAGAAGGACTTCTCTTCCCAAAGTGGTGTGCACCAAATGACTTCATCAGTTCAGCAGACTCTGTGCCTTTCCTTGAATCAGTGTTCTCAGGATAATGAAGAGCCAGACTTTTGGCTGAAGCAACTCTGTTTGCCCTCCCAATGTGTAGTTAGGCAGAGCTTTATTGCTGCTTGTGTATACCTCTTGACGTACAAGGTGACCCTCATATGCCCCAGTTTTAAGATTTTAAGACTGACAACAGTATCATCTAGCTCTCATTCTGTTTAGGCACTTTGTGGATGTGCCATTTATTTCTTTGGGGTGAGGGGGAGCTAGAATCCCTAATACATGGAAAATATGCATAACAGAATGGAAGAGATTTCCCTTTAGTGCCAAAGGAGTCTAGGATTCCCCTATAGAGGAGGCTTCTTTTGGGGGGAAACTGTACAGAGCAGGCAAATCACACAGATTTCTGATCAGAAGAGGTACTATACCCTATTGGAGAAGAGTATCCCTGTTCCCTTCTCAGTCCTTCCTGTGCTTGAGGCTTTCCAGACTCCTTACACTCCACCTCTTCTGCAACTGATTCTTAAGCTCCTAAGAGACCAAACAGGCTTTTAAAAGGTGTCTGACCTGAAACATGTATGCAAGAACCCAGTGGAGACCCCTCTGCAGCATCTGTCCAGATTAGCACTTGGAAGCAGCTTGGAGGGCTTGTGCACTACCAACTGATTAGACAGTAGGGTTATGGATAGATGAGTTACACCTGTCACTTTTGCCTTTAGATAAATTAATTACCAGACTCAGATGACAAAGTATTTGATTTTTCCTCTCGACTCCTTTGAAGTTGTCTTGAATCCTTCTACAGCCGACTCTAAGCAAAAGCTGTTAAGCTTACTTTCACTGGCCACTCAGATTGCCAGACACAGCATTGCATGCAGCTATGATGCTGTGGATGCTGCTTCTAGGACAGCTGCCATGGGATCTGTTATCCATGGCTGTGCATGGTTTCACAGTCTGCCTATGCCGGAGGATTTTAAATCAGTTTCTACGTTCATCTTTGGATAAAGACTTGCTGTTTGGCACTCAGGCAACCAGTCTGTTAAACACTCCAAGGCCTAGGTAAAACCTTGACAGTGCAGACAGCCTACTCTTCCCAGCTCCTAGATACTATAGGAACTGCCTAGCTAAGTCTACCTCCTTCGTTAGAAGGGATCAAAGGACAACCCAGAAACAAAGGAAAACACCGACCAGTAAAAGATGCTGTAAAAAAAAATCCCAAAAGGAATCTCCAGCTGGGAAGCTGCCCTTTGGAACCAGAAACATGTCTCCGCTGCAGAACCCCACACACTGTCCCAAACACCATTACCTCTGTCTTTCTCAAAGGTTGTTGCTCTTCCTGGGCAGGTGAGAAGCTGTTACCACAGACAATTGGATTTTCTCCATCAGGGAAGGTTATGCTATGTCTTGGGAAGACGTGCCTCCTTTGAGCTGCATCCACTGCCTCCTCCAAATCATTTCCTTTCCTGACTGCTATTAGACCCTCTTGAATCACTATACCATCAAGCTAGTACCAAAAGTATTCATGGAAAAAGGGGATTATTGAACTAGGAAAATCCTGGAATAAAAGGATAGAGACTTGTCCACCCTTAACACTTGGCTAAGGTACTATTTCTCAAAATTCTCTAAGGCTCCTCTGCCCTTCATCCTCCCACAGGCTGTGTCAATAGATCTAAAGGATATCTACCTACACTTTTTGTTGTCCTTCATGCAGGAGATTCCTCATGTTTTTCTCTGGCTCTTTGCATTTTCAGTTTACTGCTCTGCCTTTTGGGCTTTCCACAACACCAGTGTGTTCACAAAGTGCCTAATACCTGTAATATTCTGTTGCACTCTAGGAATTGAAATTTCCCCTACCTGGACAACCTTCTGATCCAGGCTCCTTCACCAGAAATCCTCCTCAGATTCACCCTTCACAAACTACAAAATGTCATATGTGGTTCCAACCCAGGCCTGGTGTTTCTGGGATTCAGACTAGATAACAGAAAATGCATGCCTGCCTTTCTCCATGGAAAGGTTCTTGGTCTGTCCAAATAGACCTTTCTTCCACATCCCATTGCTGTGCAAGGGAGATGCTAAGAATCTTGGGAATCATGTCCGCCTCCATTCAGTTGATCCTGCTGGCTAAACTTCACATGGAGATGGTATCTGAAGTCTTTTTGCATCCAGCACTGCCATCCCTCAGGCACACTGATCCCCTTCCCCCCTCGTTTCAAGGAGATACCTTGATGGAAGGCACAGGTCATCTGCGACCAGGATTCTCTCTTCCTATTCCTCTTCAGTAGGTCCACACAGATACCTCAAGCAAAGCATGGCGCCCCAGTTCAGGATCCCATCAAGTGCAGAGGAAATGGAAAGCCCAGTTCATGAAAAAATGCGTCAACTTCAAATGAGGGTGCTACTACAAGCCCTTCACACTTTTGCTCAGATTTGGAATCCAGGACCCTAACCCCTCAAAGTATTCAGACACCAGTCGTGGTACATAAACAAGGAGGCACCAGGTCTTACCAGCTATTCAGGTTAGCACAGGAGGTATGAATTTTAGCAACACAAATGAACACACTAACAGCCACATACATCCCTTCTCAGGACAGTGTTCTAGCAGACTGTCTTAAGTTGCTCCATGGAGGACCTCCACAGGTTAACTGTGAACAGGGAGATCTTCCACAAATAACATCACATTCTAGTGGGGTACCCCTCAGATTTTTTTTCTTCATCACGCAACCATCAGCTCCCCTGTTATGCACCAGGGACCCTTGTCCCTCCGCCTGGAGGACAGATGCCCTCTTCCAGTGGATGGGGAGGTTCTTTTTGTGCCTTTCCTTTTCCTGCTTCTTCCAGGTATCCTCAGTGCAAAGGGAGATGCCCAAACTCATCCTGCTTGGTTCTATTTTGGCTGGGGTGTCATTGGTTCCCCCTGCATTTTCACCTAGCAAGGGGTAATTCCAGCAGGACCTCTGCACAGCTGGACCTTGTAACTCAGCAAAAGGGATTGTTGCTCCACCTATATTTGCTATCTCTGCCTGATCCTATGGATGATGGGATTCTATTCCCTCAAACCTTTTTCCTGAAGAGGTTGTAAAAGTCCTACAAGAGACTAAGTGGAAGTGGTTTTCTTTCTGGTGCTGTAAAGAGTAAGGATCCACTTTTAGCATGGGTCCCTTCAGTTCTGCAATATCTTTGTGGACTTTGATCAGGCTTGGCCTACTCCTTTTTTTTTTTTATAAAAGCTCATTTTATTGATGCTTGCTTTCCTCTTAGTCCTCTACTTGTATCTGGAGTGGAGGCAAAGCTTTTTCTCCACCTTCACCCCCCCCCCCCCCAAAAAACAATATCTTCCTCCTGGGATCATAAGTTTGTCCTAGAAAAGTTTACTCTGCCTTTCTCTGAGACAGATTCTTCTGCTGCTTTGAAATTCTGTACTTTGAAAACCATCCTCGTACCCTCATCTGACAGGTGAATTTGAGCTTCATGGCTATTCCCCTTCCTTTTTTCACAAAGATAGGGTGACTAAGGGCTAACCCAGCCTTCATGCCTTAAGAGTTCTGTCAGGCTATTCATCTTTCCACCAAGTTTCCCCAACCCCAAAGATGGTGGGATAAAGATCTTACACTCTAGACATTCGCAGGCAACTCTGATTTCACCTGGACAAGACTAGATCCTTCATAATAGCTGACCAGCTGTTTGTATTTATGCCTTCTAAGCTGGGTCAGCCAGCCTCCAGACAAATTTCTAAGGCTATTGCTTTCAGTTACTCTCACTACAGGAAGACCCTGCCCTAAGCCTCACTCCACTATGGCAATTGCTTCCGCGGGGGGCTTTCCACAAAGGTGTAGACTGTTTTAGAGGTAGCTACTTGGTCCTTGGTACACACCTTCACAAGACATTTCAAAATCTTTTTTTTTTTTTCTTGGTCCAGGGCAGCCTGTGCTAAGTCATTCCTGTCCTGGCTACTGGACAACTGTTCCACTCAATAACCTCCACCCTTGGATCCTTCAGCTTTGAGAATCACCCACTTGTCAAGAATACTGCAGCAGTGATCGGTCACAATGTAGTACAGTTGTGCAAGAGCTTGCACAACTAGATGTCCTGATCACTGTTGCAGTATGCCATCCCTTCTTTATCTAGTCTCCACCTTCAGTTGGGTCTTTCTCTAGCTTTGGATGTCTTCTTCTCTGAAGTGCAGGCCAACACAGAAGGTCTTTGGCTAACAAAGTTTGCAGATGACTGCAAACTAGGAGCCATAATTGAAACTCCTAACGATGTGGACAAAACTACAAAAGGGCCTCAATGAGACAGACACCTGGTGTCAAAGCCATGGCCTGAAGCTCAATGTCAGTGTATGGTCATCCCCTTTGGTAAAAACTCTGTACCCCTGAACTACCACATAGCTGGTAGTCTACTTAATGCCGAAAATGTGATGAGACCTTGGGACACAGGTGGACAGTAGTCTCTCCTTTAATCACATTGCCACAGTGGTCAGGAAATCCTTCTATCTGGCTCATCTCATCACAAAAGGATTCTCATCCAGAAAGAGGTCATTGATGTTCGTGTTTCACTGTTGCAGTCATGACTGTAGGGTTCTCCCTTGCTGGCAGGCAGTCCTCGGTCGGCCAGAATCCCGAAGTCTGGGTCCGGCGCCGGCTGCTCAGCCATGCTCCCTGACGTCAGAGCGCCAGGAGTACAAAGCTGACAGCCGATGCCATGTTCTCCAGTCTTTCTTGCCGTGCGGTGATAGCAGTTCGCATTTGCCGGTCGGCTGACCCCTGACAATTTTTTCTAATCTTACTTCAGTCCGAAGACTTTCTTCTCCTACTCAAAGCTAAGTACCCCATTGGGGAAACTTTTTTTTCTTGCTCCAGTCCGGTGTCAGAAAAAGTTAATAATTGTATTTCTTGTGGGAAGCAAATGCCTCATAAGGATTTTCATTCTTACTGTATTCCTTGCTTAGGCCTTGACCACGACGTAGCTAGTTGGTTTTGTGCTAGATTCAATCAACGTACGATTAAACGAAGGTACGATTTTGCATTTCATTACTTCGGTAGGCGTTTTAATTACAAAATGTCGGATTTGGTTCCAGCTACCGGAGTTCACAAATGACGCAAGGATAAAGACAGGCCTCCGAGGTCCAAATCGGATGATATTGTACAAGTAGAGCCAGCTTCAGGTTCGGCCGTCATCAGTGAGGTGCTTTTGCAGCCCCTGTCGGCCATTTCGGAACCGATGGCCGAAACGGACTCCCACAAGGAGCCAACTAGGCCTTTGAATATTTCTGTTGCAGGACCTTCGGACAATGCTCCTTCGGATGGGTCCGGAGCCGCTGTGCAGGTACCGGCTTCCGAAGGGGTTTTCAGGCCTACTCGGCTTCTAATAAAGGCAAAACCAAAGGCAAAGACTCCTTCCAAATCAAAGACTACAGCCCAGGCCTCTTCTGATCCGGCACCCAAGTCTCTGAAACAATTACTTAAGATGGCGGAGGACTTACTATGATTAGGGGTTCACATCCCCCTCCGGATAAAAGGCCAAGGCAGGAAGTGTATTATGACTCCTCTGATCAGGCTTCTGTTTCTTTAGTTTCTTCTTCTGACCAGGAATATTCTTTCCCTCCTTATGAGTATTCTGATGCTGAGGAATCTATTCCTTCAGCTTCTCCCCCTGAGGATTTCTCTTTTGGGGAAACTTTACATGAAATGAGGGAACATTTTCACTGGGAAGGACAGGAGTACTCTGAATCTAAGAAAAGACTTAGGGATTTTCTTCTTCCAACATAGACCCCTGGCTATCCCCCCTATTTTGGATATTGTGGATGATACTTTTTCGGAGGCTAACTTAACTCCTGACTCTCTTCCTCCAGCTCCTGTTAAGCCAGACAGATATTGTAGGGTTCCTGATTCCCACCAGTTTTTATACAAGAATCCTACTGCTGATCCTGAAACCATTTCTCAGGGTCCTAAGGGGGTTAAGGCCGCTACTGCTAAAAACCCCATTCCCACTGAGAGGGATTCCAGATCTTTAGAAAGATGGGGCAAAAAAGTGTACACTTCTGCTACTTTATCTATTAGGGCTTTAAACTGTCAATTTCATATGCTGAAATTCCAGCAATTTCTTAAAAGCTAACTTCCATTTCCGCCTGTGCAGATAAGGAATTACATGATTTAATGCATGCCACTGAAGTTGGGAAGCATGGTTTACACTGTGGATTTGATGCCTTGGAGGCTTCTTGTAGGGCTGCTGCCTCTGGTACAGTCATTGGAAGGCATGCTTGGTTAAAGGAACAAAACTTGCCAGATCAAGTAAAAGCTAAGTTATTGGATGCTCCTGTTGAGCATAATGTTTTGTTTGGACCTAAGGCTGAAGAGGTGATAAAGAAGATGGAGGACAAGGCAAAATCCATGCAAACGGTTAAAGATTTCTTGCAAGTACAGCCACCCAGATTTAGTAGGAATTCGCCTACAAAAAATTGGTCCTTTCCCAATTCAGACGGGCCTCAGAGGGGGTAGATACAGACGCTCCCGAGGAAGGCCTCAAACGCAAGCCTCTTATAGACCAAGACAGTGGACTGCTTCCACTCCTAGGGGAGGAGAAGACAGGTCGCAAGCTCATAGAAAACAGGCTCAATGACTTCCTCTGTTGGGCTGCAGGAACTTCTTGCCTGGAAGCCCCTCTCGGAGGAAAACTTTCTCTTTCACTTAAATTGGACTCCTATAACCCAAGACAAGTGGGTTCTGGATGTGGTTTCAAGAGGTTACAAATTCCATTTTCATACCCTACCAAGACCAAGCGGATGGCCGGATCTTCCAAAACATCAATGGTTAGAGGCCTTAAACCAGGTGGAAGCTCTCTTGGCTATGAAAGTCATAGAACTAGTTACACTTTCAGAGATGGGACAAGGTTTTTACTCTAGGCTCTTTCTAGTCCCCAGAAAGCAAAATTCATGGAGACCCATTCTGGATCTGTCAGTCTTGAACACTTTTCTCAAAATACCAAAATTCAAGATGCTTACTCTACTTCCAGTGCTGACCAAAAATGCATGGATGGTAACTCTGGATTTAAAGGAGGCATACTTACACATTCCCATCAGGCAGGAATGCAGAAAATACCTCAGGTTCAAGGCCGGATCGAGGCACTATCAATTCTCTGCGCTGCCCTTTAGATTGTCTACTGCGCCCAAGGTCTTCACCAAATGCCTGGCTCCAGTAGTAGCTTATTGCAGACTCAAGGGAATTCAAATTTACCCTTATCTGAATGACTGTCTTATTCAGGCAGACAGCAAGGATGTCTTACTCCAGCATCTAGAATTTGTTCAAAATCTTCTCAAGTTCCTGGGATTCACTGTAAACAAAGTCAAATTTGATACCCTCACAACAGATAACCTTTCTGGGTGCTCTTCTAAACACAACAACCCAGATGGCATTTCTGACATCCGAAAAACAATTACAGCTGGCTTCAACTTTTAAAACCTTGGTAACTAACTCTGCTATCTGCAAGGAAATTCCTGCAGGCTTTGGGTTACATGGCCTCCTGCATCCTTCTCGTACCATATGCAAGACTACATTTGAGGAAAATACAGTGGTACCTAAAAAGTGTATGGTCTCAACATTGCCACAGTTTAGACATACAGATCACTGTCCTGCCTTGTCTTCAAAAGGAATTCCTTTGGTGGTCCAAGGCATGTACTCTAAACATAGGAAAACCTTTTAGTCTGCCTCCAGCCACTCGGATACTAACCACGGACGCTTCAGATTATGCATGGGGAGCCCATTTTCAGGGCAACTGTCTGCAGGGCCTTTGGGCAAAGGATCAGAAGCACCTGCATAAGGAAATGTTAGCCGTTCAGAACGCTCTATTGGCCTTCAGGAATCTTCTACAACCAGGACAACTACTGATACGGACAGACAACACCACAGTTATGTGGTACATAAACAAGCAAGGGGGATCTCATTCCTATCCCCTTTGCAGACTAGCCATGAATCTATGGAACACATCTCTAGCTTGCAAACTGGACCTTCAAGCTCAGTTTCTACCACGGAAGCAAAACTTCCTGGCAGACAGTCTGAGCAGAAACCTGTTGGACCCACACGAATGGATGCTGGACACCGAAATATTCAGGATGATTACAGCAGTCTGGGGATGTCCTCACATAGACCTCTTTGCATCCCACCTCGATCAACAGATTTTTTGCACCAGCAGTCTGGGGATGTCCTCACATAGACCTCTTTGCATCCCACCTCAATCATCAACAGATTTTTTGCACCAGGACATTCCACGACCTAACTTGGAAAGTGGATGCACTATCATTCAGTTGTTGAAACCTCTCTGGGTATGCCTTCCCACCTCTACCTCTTCTTCCATGGGTGTTATTAAAGATCAAACAGGACAAGCCCAAGATAATAATTTTGCTGGCCCCAAATTGGCCTCGACAGTTTTGGTACCAAACACTGAAAAACCTTTGTCTGGAGCCCCCTTGGGTATTACCACAGACTCCAAACCTTCTGTCCCAACACCAGGGTCAGGTTTTGCACTCCCATGTCAAAACTCTCAGCTTGGCGGCCTGGTTAATCCAGGGTCTTTGATTCATTCTCTCCTACCCAAGCAGGTTATGGATGTCATTTTAGAAGCCAGACGTCCTAGCACTTGAAAATCTTATGCAGGAAAATGGAAAAGATTTTGCTCCTGGATGCAGGCTCAGGATTCAGATCCTCTTATTCCTAACATTCCTCTGATTTTACTTTACCTGACAGACCTCTTACATAAGGGTGTCTCTTTCTCTTCCATAAAGATACATGCCTCTGCTATTTCTGCTCATTATAATACAGACCCTCCAATCTTTTCCCATCAGCTCATGAGACAGTTTCTCAGAGGAGCTAAGAACTTAAGGCCCCCTAGATCTCCACCCATTCCTGCTTGGGATCTCAACTATGTTTTGGAAAAACTCACCTTACCTCCTTTTGAGCCTGCTGCCACATCTGACATCAAGTTTTTATCTTGGAAGACAGCCATCCTGTTGGCTCTTACCTCTGCCGGGAGAGTTTCGGAGTTGCAAGCTCCCATGGCTGTGGAACCTTATATTATTTTTCATCAAGACAGGGTGTCTTTAAGGACTAATCCTACTTTCATGCCTAAGGTGGTTTCCAAAGTGGCTTTAAATCAAACTATTCACTTGCCAACTTTTTTCCCCAGTCCTCAAAATAAGGGGGAAAGGATCTTGCATTCCTTGGATGTACACAGACAACTACGTTTTTACCTGGGCAGAACCAAGGACATCAGGAAATCAGAGCAATTGTTTGTTTCTTATGCTTCAAGTTCCCAAGGTAAAGCCATTTCAAAACAGACCATTTCTAAATGGATTGCTTATGGAATCATATTTTGCTATTCACACCATGGAAAGCAAATCCCAGGGAGTATAAGGACTCACTCTACCAGAGCTGCTACCACTTCAGCTGCCTTCCTCAGGGGAGTTCCTACCAAAGACATTTTGAAAGCTGCAACTTGGAGTTCAGTGCATACTTTTTCCAAGCACTACAATCTACCTCTCTACCAAGTCTAGGGCAGGCTTTGCTTCTGCTGTCTTGCAGGGCCTTTTAGCCGCCCCCTCTACTTTGACCACCTCCCTTTTATTCTGCTTTGGGATTCAACCCTACAGCCATGACTGCAACAGTGAAACACTAACACAGTACAGTTGTGTACACTTACCATAAATGTAGATGTTAGTGTCTTCACTGTTTCAGTCTGGGTTACCCTCCCTCCTGTCCCCTCTTATTTTTTTCTTGTGTGGTTCCCTTCACCCTTCTTTTGAGGTGTATTTGTAAAGGGTATGGGATCTTTCTCATTTTGGAACACCTGACATCTGGGGCAAGAAAAACTGGAGAACATGGCGTTGGCTGTCAGCTTTGTACTCCTGGCGCTCTGACGTCAGGGAGCATGGCTGAGCAGCTGACGCCAGACCCAGACTTTGGGATTCTGGCTGACCGAGGACTGCCTGCCGGCAGGGGAGAACCCTACAGTCATGACTGCAACAGTGAAGAAACTCTAACATCTACATTTATGGTAAGTTGTCACTCATTAGACCCATTATAATAGAGTACAACGCCCCTTTTGGTGTGTACCTCACAAGACATCTACAACAACTGGAAAGACCACAGAAGTACCTCACAAAGAGGATTACTGGCCTCAAACATATGCCCTATGCAGACAGTCTCAAAAAACTACAGCTTTACTCCATCGCATATCGCCTACTCAGGGGCGATCTCTGCCTAACATACAAAGCTATGTCAAACCCAGAGCTGTTGGACATGCTCCACTTAAAGAAATCCCAATCCCTCCGAGCTACACGCTCTAGGGACCTTAACCTTGTCACCACAATAAACAGAACATGCTGGAGGGATAGATTCCTGTCCCAGCAACTTCCCATACTCTGGAACAGACTACCTATCTATGTCAAACAGAGCTCCTCATTAGCACTCTTCAAGAAAAATCTTGATTGGATGGGAAATTCACCCCGGGGATCACTTCTGTGGCTCTGCTCGACAGGGGCACAGGAAAATAATTTTCTTGGGTGGCGAAAGCCAGGGTACATTTTTTGGCTAGGCTTGTATGGGCCCTAGGGCCGATAGCCTAGTACCTACCTATGAGTGAGTGGGGCTTGTATTTGCCAGTATGAGCTAATCTCCTAGCTGACCAGTCTCCTCTTGGTATTCAGGCATATAGCTGTTGGAGATGGTCTGAGAATCTGTGCTTCTATCAGTTTTTATACCCCCAGTGCATACAAGCTGAGATCATACATCAGATGTATGACATAGGAAAGAGAGCTTTGGTACCCTGGCTGGACATCAGCAGTGATGCCCATTTGTCAGGAATAATACAGCAGTGATCAGTAAGACAACTACTGTTTTGGTAAGTTCTTACACAGTTGTACTTTTTCCCTTTTTTTTTTGGTCCACAGTGGTCATTGCAACTGTCAGCACTTTCCATCTTACACTAGCTAAAATATGCAAGGCTTTTCTTAAAATATACCTTTTGAGACCTCCTGTTAGTGACCCTGTTCCTTCCTTGGATCTGCTTCAGGGTGGAACCCCTAACAGAAAAACCCTTTGATTCTGCATAGCCTTGGAGCCTAAAAGTTGTGGAAAGTGCTTTTTCTAATGGTCATTACTTCAGAGAGGAAAGACGCACAGTTGCAGTAGTGTCCATCAAACAACAGTACTTAACGTCCTGCAAACTTGTCTTGCATACGTTTCCTACATTCATGTTGCAAGGTAGCCAACAAGACTCTCAGCTTGTCTGCATCTTTCCCCAAATTCCAGAAGAAAGGGGATTGCATCATATATTGTATGACCATCCAGAGGATTTTAAGGCTTTACCTCAGCAGGACCAAAGAAGTCTGGGGAAACAGGACCAAAGAAGTCAGGGGAAACGCACCAGCTCTTTGTGACCTTTGTCCCACAGAAAAAAGGTGCTAGCTGTATCCAGGGCCATCTTATCAAGATAGGTCTCCAGTTTCACAAAACTGTTAGATTTTTAGCAGGATATGAGCTCCAATTCACCTTTGAGGTACATGTGAACAGGGCAGTAGCCATATTTGTGACATTCTGTAGAAATGCTTCTGTAAATGAGCAAATACTACCATCTACCAACCTAAACACCTTCACCAGCAACCAAGTTAGGCATAGTATCTCAGGATGTGTGTTCTCTGTGGGTATGTAGTTCAGTGTTGCCCATAGCTGGGTTCATTCAAATGTAGCTGGGGACTTGAGGAAATGAAGATGGATTGCTTACCAAGTAAAAGTTAGACCTTGCTAGTATGGTAAATAAGTAGATCTGTTGCAGGTTGATGTTCATCGTGTTACCCTGCTACAGTCATCACACTTGGGTTATCCTGCAGTCAGGCGGTCCCGCAGTCGGCCCGAATTCCTAAGTCTTGGTCCGGCGTCTGTTGCTGCTGCTTCTTCCCTGACGTCAGTGCGCCAGGGGTATATGAGGCATCCGATGCCATTTTCTTCAGTCTTTCTTGCCGCACGGTGCCCGAAGCAGAAGCAGTTTGCAAGTGCCAGTCGGCTGACACCTGAGATTTTCGATTTGAATTTCAGTCCGAAGTCTTCAATAAAGCTAAGTACCCCGTTGGGGAACATTTTCTTGCCTCAGTCCAATGCCAGAAAAAGTTAACAATTGCATTTCTTGTGGGAAGCAAATACCTCATAAGGGCTTCCATTCCTATTGTACTCCTTGCCTAGGCCCAGACCATGACGTCACAGGTTGTCGGTTTTGCGCTAGGTTTAATAAACGAACTATCAAACGCCATTTTGACTTCGCACGGCATTACTTTGGTAGGAAATTTAATTATGCCGTTGGAGCAGCCGATGACCGCCATTCATAAAAAAACGCAAGGATAAGGACAGGCAGCCTAGGAATAAGCCAGACACCAAGGCCTCAGCTGGGCCTGTCGCCGGTTCTCAGTGAGGCGCCTACGCAGCCCCTGACCACAGAGCTGGAACCCCAGACAGCTGTGGATTCCCAAACGGAGTCTACCAGGCCAACGCAGCCATCTACCGACACCAGAGTAGAACTAGACACCGGTGCAACGGAAATACCTTCGGTTGCAGAAGGTGTCTTCAGACAGACTACACTCACCATTAAATCTTATGCTAAACTTAAAACTCCTTTAAAACCAAAGAAAACTGTACATCAGTCTACAGTCCAAGGCCCCATGCCTAAGAAACAGATGCTTAAGATGGCTGAAGATTTGATTACCCTTATCGGGTTCCCATCCCCCTCCTGATAAAAGACCAAGACAAGAGGAGGATTATACATTCTCTGACCAGTATCTCTCTCCTCGGATTTTTCTGAGGAATAGGATTACACTTTTCCACCTTATGAAGATTCTGATGCTGAAGAGACTATTCCCTCAGCATCTCCCCCTGAAGACTACTCCTTTGGGGAAACTCTACATACCATGAGGGAACATTTCCACTGGGAAGGCCAGGATTACTCAGATTATAAGAAAAGCTTAGAGTTCCTTTTACTACCCCAGCACAGACCTCTTGCTATCCCTCCTGTTCTAGATATTGTGAATGATGTTTACTTGGAGTCCAGTTTAAATCCAGACTCTCTTGCTCCTGCTCCAGCCAAACCAGACATACTACAGAGTACATGACTCGCACAAATTCCTTTATAAAAGCCCTGTAGCTGACCCAGAAACAATTTCCCAGAGTCCTAAGGGAGCAAAAGCTTCTATGGCTAAAAATCCTGTGCCCTCTGAAAGGGATTCCAGAGCCCTAGATAGATGGGGAAAGAAAATATACACCTCAGCTACTCTGGCTATAAGAGCATTAAATTGCCAGTTTCACATGTTGAAATATCAACAATTCCTAATGTCTCGGTTAAAACAAAAAGAGCACACATTCAGAACTACCTGAATTCAAGGAAATGCAGGATCTGTTGCATGCAGCTGAACAGGTGGGCAAACCTACTTTACAATGTGGATTTGATTCATTGGAAGCTTCTTGTAGAGCAGCTGTTACTGGCTCTGTCATACGTAGACATGCTTGGTTAAAAGAACAAACCCTCCCTGACCATGTTAAAGCAAAATTATTGGATGCACCTTTACAGCAGGATGTATTTGGTGTCAAAGCAGAAGAGGTTTTAAAGAAAATGGAGGATAAGGCAAAGTCTATGCAAACGGTCAAGGATTTTGTGCAGGTACAACCTCCTCGTTTCAGCAGAAATTGGCCAACAAAAAACTGGTCCTTTCCAGCTTCAGATCGTAGAGGGGCAAGTACAGACACCCAAGGGGCAGATGTCAGTCACAGGGCACTTACAAACCTCGCCAATGGGGTTCTGCTACCCAGAAAGGAGGAGACAGGCCCCAAGCTAGCAGAAGACAAACACAATGACTCTGTCCTCAAACTACCAAGCAAATCTCTCCTGGCAACTCCCTTGGGAGGAAAACTAGCATTTTTTGCAGACAACTGGCACATCATCACAAAAGACAAATGGGTTCTAAACATTGTCCCTCAAGGATATAGATTCCACTTTCATACCTTACCAAGGATCAGAGGAATGTCAAACCTGCCACCAAATCAATGGGCAGAGGCACAAAAACAAATTACAGCTCTCATGAACATGAGAGCCATTTAACAGGTACCTACGCAGTAGCCTAGGACAAGGATTTTACTCAAGACTCTTCCTAGTCCCAAGAAAGGACAAAGCATGGAGACCCATTCTGGATCTTTCAACTCTGAACACCTATCTGCAGGTACCAAAATTCAAGATGCTAACACTACAGCAGCTTCTTCCCATGCTGGGCAAGAATGCTTGGCTAGTCACTTTGGACCTCAAGGAGGCATACCTGAATGTCCCTATTAGACAAAATTGCAGAAGAAACATCCACTTCATTGCAGGTTCAACGCATTATCAATTCTCTGCACTGCACTTTGGCTCATCTACTGCGCCCAGGGTCTTCACAAAATGCCTGGCACCAGTAATTGCATACTGCAGACAGAGGAATTCAAATATACCCATACCTGGACGACTGCCTTATTCAAGCAGAAAACAAGGACATTCTTTTAAAGCATCTGGCATTTGTCAAACACCTAAGTTGCCTAGGGTACACAGTAAATGAAAAGAAATCAAAACTAGTACCCTCACAAAACCTAATATTCCTGGGTGCCAGCTTGAATACAATGGCCCAGATGGCTTATCTCACGCCAGACAAGCGGCGACAGCTGTTTCAATATTTCAAAATAATGGCAACAAAGACCCAACTCTCTGCAAGAAAAATTCTGCAGGCCTTGGGATTCATGGCATCTTGCATACTACTAATACCATTTGCAAAACTACATATGAGGAAATTACAATGGTACCTGAAAAGTGTATGGACTCTGTACAGCCACAGCTTGGAAACAATGATACCACTCATTCCTTGCCTTCAACAGAAGATTCTATGGTGAGCACAGGCATGTCACCTCAACAAGGGTTAGCCTTTCACCTTACCCTCAGCCAGGCAAACTATGACAACAAATGCACCGGACTATGCCTGGGGAGCACACATGCCCAGGGCAGTGCATTCAGGGCAAATGGACTACAGATCAGAGGCATCTGCATATCAATCAAAAAGAAATGCTAGCAGTACAGAATGCCCTAACTGCTTTCAAGGACCTTCTACACCCAGGACAACTAATAGACTGACAATACCACAGTCACGTGGTACATAAACAAGCAAGGGGGCACACATTCCTACCCTCTATGCAGGCAAGCAATGACCTTGTGGAGCACTGCACTGTCTTATCAGGTTCAATTACAAGCACAATTCCTGCCAGGAAAGAAAAACACATTGGCAGACGATCTAAGCAGAAACATTATGGATCCACACGAATGGAAACTAGATCCACAAGTATTTGCAATGATAGCTCAAAAATGGGGATGCCCAGACATAGATGTTTGCAAGCTCCCACAGCCACCAACTTCAAAAATTTTGCACAAGGACCTTCCATCCACTAGCTTGGAAAGTGGACGCCCTCTCATTCAGTTGGAAAGCATTCAGTGTATGCCTTCCTCCACTACCCCTTCTAGCAAAGGTACTGCTGAAAGTCAGATTAGAGGCCACAAATGATACTCGTTGCACCAGACTGGCCATGCCAGCACTGGTACCCAATTTTAAGGAACATGGCCCATGGCCCACCATGGATTTTGCCACAAATTCCTCACCTGCTCACCCAGCGAGACCAGATTCTACACAGCCAGCTCAAGACTTTAAACCTGGCTGCATAGCAAATTACCTAAACAACCAGCCAACACCTTTATCCAAAGCTGTTATGGGTGTCATTCTGGAGGCCAGGAGGCCCAGCCCCAGGAAAACCTATTCAGACAAATGGAAAAGATTTTGCACCTGGAACCAGGCTAAAGGCCTTAACCCCCTTGATCCAAACATCCCTCAGATTCTACAATATTTAACTAAGATTTTACACAAAGGACTTTCCTTTTCATCTATTAAGATCCACACCTCGGCAATTTCAGCTCATTACAGCACGGATCCTCCTTTATTCTCACATCCACTCCTAAGACAGTTCCTCAGAGGGGCTAAGAACTTAAGACTGCCAAGGAGAGCTCCAACACCTACTTGGGATCTCAACTTTGTTCTGGAAAAGCTTACACTGCCGCCCTTTGAACCAGCTTTTTCAGCTGATTTAAAATTTCTTTCATGGAAAACTGCCCTACTACTAGCAATAACCTCAGCTAGAGTCTCAGAGCTACAGGCACTAATGGCAGTGGAACCTTTCATATTTTTTCATCAAGACGCAGTCTCTCTGCGAACTAATCCTTTTATGCCAAAGGTGGTATCCAGTGTGGCCCTAAACCAAACCATTCACTTGCCCACCTTCTCAAATCCCCAGAACAAAGGAGAAAGACTCCTGCACTCTTTGACATTCACAGGCAATTGCGTTACTACTTGGATAAAACTAAGGCTTTCAGAAAAACTGACCAGCTTTTTGTAGCCTATGCTACAGGATCACAAGGAAAAGCTATCTCAAAACAGACCCTTTCAAAATGGATAGGGCATTGCATATGTTTTTGCTACATACATCATGGGAAACCAGTACCTGCTAACATTAGGTCCCACTCCACCAGGGCTACAGCTACATCAGCAGCCTTTCTCAGGGGAGTGCCAACCAAGGATATTCTGGAAGCTGCTACTTGGAGTTCAGTGCACACCTTCAGCAAACACTATCACTTACCTCTGTACTGTAACTAGAGCTGGTTTTGCCACTACAGTTTTGCAGGGCGTACTAGCTTCTAAAAGTACCAACCATTGTTCACCCTGTGTGTGTGTATGTGTATATATATATATAGATATATAGAGAGATAGATAGATAGATATATAGAGATAGATAGATAGATATATAGAGATAGATAGATAGATATATAGAGATAGATAGATAGATATATAGAGATAGATAGATAGATATATAGAGATAGATAGATAGATATATAGAGATAGATAGATAGATATATAGAGATAGATAGATAGATATATAGAGATAGATAGATAGATATATAGAGATATATATATATATATATATATATATATATATCTATATATATATATATGTATATATATATTATGGTAGGTACAAAACTGTACTGTTTCTGCCTTCCTCAGCAGTGCACAGGGCATTCAGCTAACCCTCCTTATGTTCTGCTGTTTGTAATAGATTCTTGCTGGTACCCCAGTTCCTATTTCCAATTTTAGCATGGTTGCCATTTGTAGAGTATAGATAAGTCACCAGAGAACTTGAAATCTGAGTGGGGTGACTAAGGAGCTGCCTGAAATTTTCCTTCAGATGATGAGCAGCTCCAATGCCTGCGGCATATATTTGAAGAGGTACCACAGATGAACCTACTATGTGCAGAAATAGTGATGTCCTTGGATCACTGTTGCAGTATTCATAGTATTGGGTGGGGGGGGGGTATTCATAGTATTGGGTGGGGGGGGGGGTTTATCTCACTGAAGTAATGTGATGTCTGGCTGGCATTCCAAAGCCAAAAACCTTCCCGATGCTTGTATGTCTACGACCCAAGCCCATGAGTGTAGGGAGTACATAATTGGATGTAGGGAGCATAACATCCTCAGATTGTCTTGCCATCTTGATACAGGATCTTTCCTCCCATTTGTCTGCCTTTTGCATTGGTAGCAGCTCCCATTGCCTACCTCCTACTGATGTCTCAAAGGGTCAAATATTGGTTCATATTTGCATTAATAATTCCAAAACCATGCCATGTGCAAGGTTTTGAAAGATTTCATCTTAACGCTTACACAATGGCAGACTCAACTGCATTAATATTTGACATCTGTCTAGTGCAAGTAGATATCTGAACTGTTTTATTATATTAATTTATATAGATATAATTGTCACATTTTTCTAAATATCTCAACCAAGTAACCGACAACTCCTTAGCCTCATGTGAAAGCTCTCAGCTAGGTGAATAAAATGTAGTTGACAGCATGTGTGCAACTTGAGTGGTTGCTGAGAAATTGTAAGTTTACAAAATATTACAAACGTAATAGTCACTGTGGTTTACTGTGACTTATAAAACTGAGTTTGACCTAGAACCCAAACAATACTACCACTATAAAAATAGTTTGTGCTGAAGTTTGTCATTTACACTTTATTTAATAATCCCTATAGTTCTAGAGATATGAGCATTTGTTTGAAGTGTGAAGACATAATTTGATTGTCAAAAGGCTTGGGCTCCGCCCATTGGAAGTTAACTTCCTGAGCTGTGTTGGAGTGAATGAGTTAATGTCCACTAAGAGAGGGAAGTGACTGTTGGCCCGATACCTTTTAACAACATCCACTCAGTGCTATTTTTGTCTAGGGGCAGAGCACTTGAACAGAAATTCAGACCTGTCATTCATTTATGCCCAAGACTGTACATGCACACTCCTTGTTAAGCTGTTTATTTGGAGCACTTTGCACAGTCTGTTGGCAGAACTGTGTGCCTTGGATGCCCTGCTCACACCAAAAAGTTCAAAAAGGTTAGGCCTGAGCACTGCTTTTCACTCTGATTAGGATGCACCACTGTGATATTTCAGAAATTCATGTTGTGTTGGAATGCTTTAGATAGTTTCTACCACAGCCCCACTGAAGGCTGGTATGATGTCCGACTCTTGCACATTCAAGATTGTTTATATAGAAACTGACAAGGGGGAACAGAGGTTAATCATTTCAGATGGACCAGAGGGCATTCCTCAAATCCTTGTGCAGAAAGAGGTATACAGTAACAAAACCGAAAGTTTCCAATTCAGATGCCCTAGAAAAAGGAGTGGTTGAAGTTCTGAAACTATCTATGTAAGGCCACCTTGTCTCTGAAACACCCTTTATTCCTATAACCTCCTGCTCTCCCCTTCCTACCACCAAAGAGGCAACATTGATCTTTATCTGAGGAGGAGGAGGAATCTGATAATGAGGCGGATGCTTTAGCCTGTTCACAAATCTTTTTTCCTGATCAGCTAGCCTCTGACCCTGCCCCCCATCTCCCCCATTGAGGAGATGTCATTGGGGAAAATATAACTAAAAATAATGTTGCATTTTGATTGTGTAGCAAAACCTAGCCGCAGTGGTGCAGCGGTTAGCATTGTTGCCTCACAGCAAGAGGTTCTCCCATTAGATTCTCTGCTGGAGCACCTGTGTGGAGTCTGCATGTCCTCCCTACAGTAGAGTGATGTTTAAAATGCAGGTAGGTGCATGCGTTAATGGGTGTGCCTTTTTTGAAGGTTGGGTGTTGGTCTGACAACTCTGCACCGTAAAAAAAATCCACTGCCAATCATTAGTGGACTGGAGTTCCGCTGTGGTGACCCCTAAAGCCAAAAGACATTAGCAAAACATGTTTCTGATGTGCAAATAAATTACAATCTGCTAGCAGCAGGAGCTCTTTCACCCAGTCATCCAGTATTAAAAGCCTTCCTGGATGCTTTTGCATCCACTTTGCTCCTGATTTCCAGCCTCCAGCATGCAAGATGCCTTTTATAAGGTATCTGAGGAACTTAAGTTTCTTTTATAAAAATCCTGTAGCAGATCTTCTGCCTTTTCAGTTTCCACTGATAAACCTAAGAAACTTCTGCTAGCTTGCCTTTTTGAGACCTAGGGCAATGAACAGGTATAAAAAGGTTTATACTTCTACCACTTTTGCTTTCATGGCTTTTAAATTGCCAGACTCAAATGACAAAATACCTTTTGTGCATCTTTGGTCGTAAGACCGTAGCTGCAAGTGTTCTGATTTTAAGCAATTTCCATGTTTTGGCAAGCTATTTATGTTGCTTGGCATTCCATTAAATGCACGCTGGTGCAGAGGCTTCTGCCAGGGCTTCAGCTACTGGATCAGTTGTTTGATTTGCTTGGCTTCATCAACATTCCTTTTCTGAGGATGTAAAGGCCCCATCACAGTAGCCTTTTATCTGGACTCTCTGCAGCACAACTTTTTGACTGTAAGATAAAGGGCAAAACTGATGCCTGGGCATTGAAGAAAAATCTTAGAAACTACCCTGCTAAGCCAACTTCCTTTGTTCAGAAGGGTTAGAAACCCTCTCAGAAGGGGAGGAAACAGCCCAGGAGAAGGTTCCGCAAGCTTTTTGGAGACTGCATGCCTGGAAGACAACCTCTTCCAGACAAAGTCAGCCTGACTACCTGCTGCCACCTTCCTACCTCCTTGATCAAGGAATGTCCTTATCGAAAAGGATAACCTTGCCCATTCCAAATTAAAAATTTATCACTATAGACAAATGGGTATTATCAGTCATTCAGTAAGGTTACAAGATGTCTTGTAGGGAAAATCCCATCCTTGAGCACCCCCCCCCCCCACCCCAACCAAACAAAATAAGTATTCCCTCCTCTCTTGGAAGGAAATAGAGCAGGGCACTATAGAACCAGTGCCACACCAGCAGTTAGAGGCTTTTATTCAAGACTGGGAGGGCCATTCTGGATTGACCTTGTAAAGGTACCATCTTTCAAGATCCTGTCATACATATGGCTATGTATGTAAAGATCGTATTAGAATTAATGTCAACATTTTTTTATGTAGATCATTTTATTGTAATCATTTTGTTCTCAATTTCCCTTCTGTATTTTACTTCTGTAACTTACAACTGTGTGCTGTATTTTTTACTATATGTGCATTCCTTGGAGCTTTTCTCTCCTGGCCTCTGCTGAAAAAGGACCCGTGTCCAGTCGGACTTTCCCGGTAAACAAATGTAAAATAAAAATAAACACACATTACTTTCATACTCCCTCAAGCTTTTCTAATCTCCGTAATCTTGTAGGATGCATACCTGCACATCCTCTTCCACCCCATTGGCAGGAAATTCCTAAGATTCTAACTTTCATATTTTCTATTTTCTGCTTTACTTTTTGGTTTATCTACTCCCTCCTAAGGTCTTCAGTGTCACACCCAGTTGTCACCTTTAGCAGAACTCAAGGTATACAAATTTCCTTAGCTGGACATTGTCCAGTCTACCTCTCAGGACACACTACACCTAAATTTCATTCCTGGGAATACTCAAGAAATCGTTTTAACCCCTTGCCTAGGACATAATTTTCCTAGGTTATAGGCTGGATGTACTATTAATGGCTTTTCTCCAAAAGAGTCTTTCCAACTTTCTATCCCTTCTGTCTGTTGAGTCTGCTCCTGCAAGGGGGACTAAGAAACCTGGGATACATGGCAGCCGCCATTGCAGTGTTGCTGTTTGCCAAGCTACGTACAGATCCTGTGGTACCTAAAATTTCCATAATCTCAGCAGTGTTATTCAGTGGATTTCAAAATTCCTCTCCCTTTTCTGAAGAGTTGGAGGTGGATTTCTCAGGTCCAGCAAAGTCTGGCTCGAGTCTTTGCCCACTTGCTGCCATTCAGGAATTGTGCACAAATGCATCACATTAGGCTTGGATAGTTTGGATGGTCTCATTGGTTCTTGGCAACTGGTCACACAGACAAAGGAGGGAGCACATCAGTATCAAAGAAATGTCTGTTCTGATTCAGGCCCTTCAGTTACTTTCTTACATATGGAAACCAGGCCTGCTCAGGATTTTCACAACAAGCACTGTAGTTTAGTATGTCATCAAACTGGGGGACCCAAGTCCTACCAGCTGTTTAGGCTGGCTCTTCTGGCATGGGAACAAGCTGTAAAGGCAAATATGTCCCTTCATTGTCTCCTGATGGGATGCACACCACCTGTACTTAGATTTTCTAAGTAGGTCCATGGAAGACCCTCACGAATGGATGCTAATCAAGGTCTGAGAATTCCCCAAGTAGAATTTTTGCCTCAACTCTGAACAGATAGCTTCAGCTGTTTTGCAGCCGAATTCCTTATCCCCAGCCCTGGAGGATGGATGCCTTCTCTCCCTGCTGGGAAAGGAAAGTACATCTGCCTTCTCCCTCTACCACTAATCCCATAGTGCTACTGAAGATTCAACTGGACAGACCCAAAATCTTGCTGGTGACTTCCTTCTGGGCCAGAGATCACTGGATGTTCTTCGTGTTTCACTGTTAATCACACTTGGGTTATCTGCCTGCAGGTAGCCCTCAGTCGGCCCGAATACCAGAGACTTGGTATTTCTGCATCAGTTGTCGCTCCAGGTCTGACGTCAGGGGTATAGGCAGCCAACGCCATTACATCAGTCTTGCCAAGGAGCCCAAAGCAGTTTGCACGAGTGCCGGTCGTCCATTACCTAATTTTTTAGTTTCTGAATTGAATTATCCTGAAGTCTTCTGAAGCTAAGTATCCTGTTGGGGATCCTTTTTTCTTCCTCTAACCGATGTCAGAAACGGTTAACAATTTTCATGCCTGTGGAAAGTAAATACCACACATTTCCATTCTTACAGCGTCACCTGTTTAGGCCCAGACCACAATGTACCTCGCTGCCGGTTTTGTGCCTTGCTTGATTCTCAAACTATTCGTCGTCTGGCCCTTGTCGCTAAATACTTTCTATCTCCATATTTGGAAATGGCTTTGGTAAGCCATTAGACTACCGATATTCTGAAAAACGTAAGGATAAAGACAGACCACACAGGTCCAAGCTTCCGTTAAGCTAGTCGCCAGTTCACTGGTACTCAATGAGGTGCTTTCACAGCCCCTGATGCCCACTTCATTGGATTCACAGGCCTGTACAGAGATCCGTTTGGAGTCTGGTATGCCGCAAGACTCTTCGATTACGGATCCTACAGATGTTTCTACCTTGGATGGGTCCAGAGCTGCTGAGCAGGCACAGACTTCTGAGGAAGTTCTTCGCACTACTGATACTTGACACAAACCAAATATTTTGCATCTTCAATTCTGTCTAAAACTACAGAGTTTAAGGCCAAGAATACGCACTACGCCTAAAAAACTGACAGCTCATGCACCTGCTTCCTTGCCACAAAATCAAATGCTTAAAATGGAATCCCTTATGCTGATTAGGGGAAGTCTGCCTTCCCCTGCTAAGAGAAAGTGACCTGTCCCCAGCAGCTTTAACAGACCAAGAGTCTGACTCTGATGTATCTGATTATGAAGACATGCCTTTTGTCTGCTTATGGGGATTCAAATGCAGAGGAATCCATTCCCTCTGCTTCTCCAGATTTTTCTTTTGGTGAAACTTTACATACTTTTAAGAGAGCATTTCCACTGGGAATGCCAAGACTAGCCTCAGTCCAAAAGGAGACCTGGAATTTCTAGATTTGTTACTACATAGGCCTTTAGTAATACCCCCAGTCCTGGATGTTGCGGATGATGTCTTTATGGAATCCAGTTTAACTCCTGATACCTTACCCACCAGCTCATAGGAAACCAGACTGGTACTACAGAGTTCCTGACTCCAATTCCTTTTCAAAAATCCTACTGCTGACCCAGAGGTCATCTCCTAGGGGCCTAAAGGTATCAAAGCAACTACAGCTAAGAATCCCACCCCTTCAGACAGGGATTCCAAAGCTTTAGACAGATGGGGTAAGAAAGCATACACCTCTGCAACTCTCGCCATTAGGGCTTTGAATTGCCAGTTTCATATGCTGAAGTACCAACAACATATTATGGAACTTAAGCAAAAAATAGCTACCTTTTACAGGCTGTGCAGAAAATAGAGCTTATGCATTCGGCAAGCCAAGTCAGCAAGCATACTTTGCAATGTGGCTTTGACGCCCTAGAAGCATCTTGCAGGGCAGCAGTCACTGGTTCTGTACTGAGAAGGCATGCTTGGCTTAAGGAGCAGACCTTGCCACAGACCAAGGACAATCTGTTTGGCAGCAAAGCAGAAGAGGTTCTTAAGATGGAAGAAAAAGCTAAATCTGTGCCGACAAAGACTTCTTGCAAAAACAGCCTCCTAGATTCAGTAGGCATTGCCCCTAGAAACATTGGCCCTTTCCAGCCCCCTCAAGGCCATCTCAAACTAGACCCAGGTGAAACAACCCCCCCCCCCAGACTCTATAGTCTCAGGGTATTCAGAGATCTAAGCAATGGAGTGCCTCCACTTAAAAAAACAGGAAGTGCTAAGCTACCAACTTATGGAAAGAATTTGCAATGACTTCTCAACTCCACTTCCCACCTCTGTCCAACTGTTTGTGCCCCTAGGAGGAAAACTTGCCCATCATGCAAAAAACTGGACTTCCATCACCAAAGACAGATGGGTCCTCAACATTGTATCCCATGGGTACAAATTTTGCTTCCCCTCACTGCCAACCCCAAAAGGGTTCCCAGACCTTTCTCCAAACCAGTGGGCAGAGAGACTAAACCAAGTTCAATCCCTGCTCTCAATAAGGGCAATTGAACCTATTCCTGCAGAACAGATAGGTCAAAAGTTCTATTCTAGACTTTTCCTGGTACCCAGAAAACAGGGCACTTGGCGCCCTATCCTAGATCATTCTATTCTAAAAACTTTCCTGGTGGTACCAAAATTCAAAATGCTCACCCTGTAGCAGCTTCTTATGCTGGCCAAAGATGCCTGGTTAGCCACCCTAGACTTGATGTGCAGATGGCCTTTATCAGGGACTCTTGCAGTAAATGTCGATGCTTCAGGGCAGGATCTGTGCATTATCGGTTCTCTGCATTTCCCTTCGGCTTATCCACTGCTCCCAGTGTATTCACAAAATGTCTGGCTCCAGCCATTGCCTGCTGCAGACAAAGAAAAATTCTAATTTACCCATACTTGGATGACTTCCTAATTCAGGCTAGCAGTCAGGAAATGCTGTTGCAGCACCTGACATTTGTAAACAACCTTCTAACCTCCCTGGGGTACACCATTAATGAAAAGAAATCAAAACTAGTCCCCAGTCAAAAGATTGTATTCCTGGGAGCAAGCTTGTACACAGCATCCCAGTTGGCATTCCTTACTACAAAAAAACAAGCCTGTCTGACAGACTACTTCACTCAAATGGCCACCAGAACCCAGCTATCTGCAAGGAAAATCCTGCAGGCCCTAGGGTTCATGGCCTCCTGTATCCTAATTCCATATGCCAGACAGCATACGAGGGAACTTCAGTGGTACTTAGTCTTTGGTGCCAACATTCTCAGGACCTGGAAACTCATTCCCATCATACATTGTCTAAGGACAGAGTTTCTTTGGTGAGCAATAGCATGCAACCACAGCAAGGGACTCCCCTTTACTCAACCCCACACTGCCCAGACCCTAACCACAGATGTATCAGACTATGCCTGGGGGGCACATCTGGACGACAAGTGCATTCAGGGACACTGGAGCCCAAGTCAAATTCATCTGCACATCAAAAAGACACGCTATAGCTGTTCAGCATGCTCTAACAGCTTTCAGATCCATACTCTCACCAGGACCCCTGCTAATAAAAACAGACAACACAGTTGTGATGCATCAACAAGCAGGGGGGAACCCTCCCTTACCCACTCTGTAGGCTAGCCATGGCCCTGTGAAACACTGCCTTGGACATGCAGGTCGATCTGCAAGCTCAATTCCTGCCAGGCAAACAAAACACACTGGCAGACTAAAGCAGAAATCTCCTTGACCCAAATGCATGGCAATTAGAGCCCAGCACTTTCAGACTTCTGATTCAGAGATTGGGGACCCCAGAGATGGATCTCTGCCTCTCCCTGCAATCCCCAGCTCGGCAAATTCTGCACCAGCTCAGCAAATTCTGCACTAGGACACCACAGCAGGACCTGGAAAGTGGAGTACTCATCCTTTCAGTGGGTAAACCTCTCAATCTATGCACCCCCCCCTCCCCTTCTCTCCAAGAATATTGCTCAAGATAAGACAGGACAGACCAAGGACAATTCTGATTGCCCTGGACTGGCCCATGCCAGCACTGGTACCCACTCCTGCACAGCTTGTCACCGGTACCACCCTGGCCCCTACCCTAGAGCTAGACCCTGCTCACGCAGTAGGGGAGACTGATCTTGCATCCGCAACCACAAGCCCTACATCTTGCAGCCTGACTTATTCCTTGAATTCTCCCCCAGTGACCAGCCTAAGCAAGCAGGTGGTGGACATCCTTCTTGAAGCCAGAAGAACCAGTGCAAGGGAATCCTATGCTGATAAGTGGAAAATGTATTGCTCCTGGATTCAGTCTAAAGGAGAGGACACTACTCTGACCTCTCTACCTCTAATCCTGGATTACTTAGCAGATCTACTCCAGAGGCCTTTCCTTCTACATTTAGATTCATGCCTCTGCCATCTCTGCTCATTACAACTCTAAGCCACCCCTTTTTTCTCACCCTCTCATCAAACTGTTCCGGAGAGGGACAAACAACTTAAGGCCACCAAGGAGAGCACCCACCCCTGCTTGGGACCTTAACTTTGTACTGGAAAAACTCACGCTACCCCATTTTGAGCCTGCAGTGTCAGCAGACTAAACTTCCTCTCTTGGAAAACAGCATTGCTCCTGGCCATCACTTCAGTGAGAAGACCGTCTGAGCTACAAGCACTTATGGCAGTGGAACCCTTTTTTTCATGCTGACGGGGTCTCCCTCAGGACTAATCCTTTATGCCCAAAGTGGTGTCCAGTGTGTCTTTCAACCAATCTATCCATTTTCCAACCTTTCCTAATCCTTAAAATAAAGGGGAAAGGATCCTGCACTCCTTGGACGTGCACAGACAGCTCAAGATTTTTACCTGGATAGGACTAAGCCCTTCAGGAATTCTGACCAGTTATTACAAAGTTTTGCACCAGGGACAGAGGGCAAGGTCATTTCTAAACGGACAATTTCCAAATGAAAAGCACACTATCAATTTTTGTCACAAACACCATGGGAAACCAACCCCTCAGGGGGTCAGAATGCATTCCACTAGAGCAACTTCTACCTCTACAGCATTTTTCGGGGGAGTCCCTACCTAGGGACATTCTGGAGGCTGGGAAACCAACCCCTCAGGGGGTCAGAATGCATTCCACTAGAGCAACTTCTACCTCTACAGCATTCTTCAGGGGAGTCCCTACCTAGGGACATTCTGGAGGCTGCTACCTGGAGTTCTGTACACACATTCACCAAGCGTCACCACCTGCCTATATTTTCCAAATCCAGGGCGTGTTTTGCAACTGCAGTCCTGCAGGGCATTCTAGCCAGCTCAGACTTGACTGCCTCCACCCTTTCTACAGCTTTGGGAATCAACTTTTGTGATAATGTAGATGTTAGTGTATTCACTGTTGCAGTCCTGGTTTCTCCAGCCTCCTGCTCATTCTCTCTCTCCTCTGTGTATACTACTCACCCCTTGCAGGGGTATTGGTATTTACTTTTTACTGGTGGTGATTCTACCACCATAGCTTAGCTCCCTATTGGGGGGCTCCTGACATTTTGGGCAAGAAACTGATATAATGGTGTCTGCTGCCTGTTTTTATACACCTGACACCAGACCTGGAGTGACTGCAACAGACACAGAAATACTACATCTCTGGTATTTGGGCTGACTGAAGGCTACCTGCAGGCAGATGACCCAAGTGTGATGACTGCAGCAGTGAATACACTCTATCATCTACATTTATGGTAAGTGTTCACAACTGTACTGTCCTCCACCTATCCAGGAGCTCACTGCAAGTTACCCTACAAAGTGGGCTGACTCAAAGTAAAAGACCGCTCTGTTTCATCCCAACCTACAGGGTCTCAGCCTGACACTGTGTGGATAAGATTTTACTTTTTTTTTTTTTTTTTTTCAGACACCCAATTCACTGAAGGTGCTGCAGAGTGCGTGAACCTCCCACTAGAAAGAATGTTTTCCATTTGGGGATATGATGTCCCAAAAAGAATGAGAGCCCCTTCTGGTGGGGAGACCCAAAGATTTTATCCTACTTGAGTGTGCCTGTAGTCTTTAAGACCCACTTATCAGCTGTCTTAGCCTGCATGCCAGTTAACCCCCCTTGCTTTTAAGAATTGAACCAAGTCAAACAATTTCTAAAGGGAATCCTTCCTTTGACCCAATCTAGAACTATCCCACCCCCTGGTTTATCATTTTAATTTTGGAAAAAGTCACTTTGCCACGTTGTGAACTTGTGACCTGTGCTTCCCCTATACTTTTGCACTTGGGAAAACTATTTTGCTGGTGGCCCTTGCATCTACCAGAAAGGCCTCTGAGCTTCAAGCCTTTATGGCTAGCCCTCCTTTTCTAGTTTTCTATAAGGGGCGGGTCACAGAGCTAATCCTCCTTTCATGACCAAGGTAGTCAATGAATTCTCTTTAAATTGAACTGTACATTCAACAGAGGAGTCTTCTGCACTCCTTGGATGTAAACAGGCAAATGAGATGTACCTTGAGGCCAAAGTCATTATTAAAGCAGAACATCTGTCTCCTTTCAGGAAAACAGTGGGCAACCCAGTCTTGAAGCAGTTTCCATTTGGATCTGTAAATCAATTTTTCTGTTACTATGGTAAGTCCCCGTCTGGTGTGCATAGTCTGCCAAAGCCATTTCCTTCACTGGTGCTTTCTTCAAGGGCACTGATTCTAGAGCCATTCTGTAAGCAGCAACTTGATCCCCCTTTACACACCTTCATGGTCCATTACAAGGTGGATTCCTTTTCTAGGTAAAGGGTTTATTCTACCAGATCTGTACGACTAAAATTGGTAGAGAGCAGTCATATCTCTAACTCATCCACACTCGACCCTTGGCTTTGGGGATCACAGTCACTACTAGAATTACTACAACAGTAGTCCAAGGAAGGACCAAGTACAGTTGTGTAAGAATCTTCTGGTCACTGTTGCAATACTGTGTCCCTCCCACTCTCTCTCCCTCTCTAAACCTTGTGTTCTGAGAGGGGAATTTTTCCCTCCTCTTTGTTAGACTGTATTCCTACCCTGGCTTCTCCAGGGTCTCCTGGATCTAGATAGTATGAGAGTCTTGTGCTCATGTGTCCACTTATGTACCCATACACTGGACTTAAGTGCATTCAGAGGGCTTTGGTACACCATCAGGGCATCTGTCGGGATAATTGGTTAGTATTGGAATACTACAGTGAGCAGGATATAGCTACTATTATGGCAAGTTCTTACGCAGTTGCACTTTCCTCACAAAGGCCAGAAATGATCGTATTGAACTTTTCTGTCCCAGGCTATACTGGTTCTCTCTGCTTCAGGTAGTAAGGGAGAAATCCCTACGACAGTGTGTATGGACCTCCTAACAGTACAAACTGCACTGTTAGGATGTTCATACAGCAGTAGAAGCTACTTCATAGTACACCCCAACCTGTGTAAATACATTGAAATTGGAAGATATGACTGTTGCCATGTACTATCTTTTTCTGGGGATATGCTAAAAATCCATGAGGAAAGCTACAATACCTAGCAGAAAGTAGCTAGATAAATTTTTCCTGACTCAGTGCTGAAGGGGAATCTACAGCCATGGCATGCAGACATGCTTTTGGCTCTGTATGTGCCCTTGAGTTTTAACTTGCATGTCCATGAGGATTCACCAATATTTAGTGTGATTGCCTGTAGATCCCCCTCACTGACATCCAGAGTCTCCAAGAAAGCATTTCCTAATGGTCATCCTTCATATGTGCTTTTCAGGAGGAAAGTGGTTCTGTCTTAGGACCTGAAATTACCATTGGAGAAACCGACCATGCCACCATTTATTTGAAGCAGCTGCTTCAGCACCTCTAATGCATGTCATTTGGGAGTTCTTTTCCTTATAGCTGACACTTGTCCTAGGAGAGCATCTGAATCATGTGCTGTCATGTGCAAAGAACCTTTCTTGGAACTCTGAAGACAGGATGACCCTGTATATTAACTGAGTTGTCAAAAAATTTATTACAGAAGACCAATACTTTTCTTCCCTTTTGGAATTTGGGAGAGTACACGTTATACTCATTTCCCCTTCTCACCTGTGACCTCCACCTCATTCCTTGTTCGGTTTCTTAGAGGATTTGCTATCTCCATCAAACTGCATGTCTGAGGCAGTCCTTGCTAGCACCCCAATTGCTGTGTGCTAGGCTATCGGCCCTAGGGCCTATACAAGACTAGCCATAACAATTCCCTGGACCCCTATCTAGCAGGGCGACTGACATGATCCCTGAGGTGAATTTCCTATCTCCCATCCAATCATCAAGGTTCCTTTTGAAGAGGACCAAGGAGGTGCTCTGCTTGACATGTATGGGCAGTCTATTCCAGAGTATGGGAGTCTCCGGCTCAGGAACCTATCCCTCCAGCATGTGTTCATTGTGATGAGGTTTAGATCCCTGGAGTGTGTGGCTCTGAGGGATTGAGATTTCTTTAAGTGTAGCATGTCCAACAGCTCCAGGTTTGACATGGCCTTGTATGTTGAGCAATTGCCTCTGAGTAGACGATATGTCTCAGAGTATAGTTGGAGTTTTTTGTAGACTCAGCATAGGGCATCTGCTTTAGGCCTGTGATTCTTTTAGTGAGGTATTTCTGCGGCCTTTCCAGTTGTTGCAGATGTCTTATCAGGTACATACCAAACTGGGCTAATGAAGGATGAGTACAGTGGGATAATGACATAAGATGGTTTCCTGAATTTGGTATTAAAGCAGTGGTTAGTTTACTATTATAATTATATCTCTATTTAATAGACTTTTGGATTTGACAGTTTTGTAAATTTGCTCTTTTGAGCGTCTTCAACACTTGCAGTGTATTGCGCTGTTTTTGTAGATCATTTTGGAAAATTACTGTTGTAATTCCCCATAAGCATATTTGTTCACAGCCCATTTCCCCACTTATGTACCAAAGAATAGTCCAAAAATTGTTACAACCCCTTTCCCAATTTAACTTGTGTCCTTTTGCCGAACTAGTGTTTTACCTATTGAATTCTGTATGAATTAGTTTGTTGCAAATTAATTCACTTGTGTGATATTAAATGCCTTGATACGGTCCCAATAAACCACATGCACTCTGAGAAAATATAGGCAAAGCTTAAGATAAATTTTTCCAAATTAATTTCGTACAGGTCACTCCCCAACAAAACAGATTTTCATCAGATGGATTGTTTTAAGTTCTTTGTGTACAATGTTGTCACTAAGACTACATCTAATGAATTCAGTCATTGGTTGTTTTTAAACATGTTTCATTGTTCAAGACTGGTTCCTCTGCTTTTCCAAGGATGCCTTGGCATCAGGGGCTTCTCAGCTGGACTTTGACACATTCCATCTTTGGCATTTAGTGCTTGGGTGGAGCAGTGCTACTTTTTTCTTTAACTACACTGCATTCTTGTGCACCTTCAGATGTGCGAAACTGGATGGTCCGATGATAGATGCTTCAGTATGGCGTATTTGGAACCCTTGCCATGCTTATCTAGCAGATTTGCAACAAATAATGGTTGTCCACAAGCTGTTTTGTATACCCAGCTTTCCTCTACATCTGTTCTCTGCAGTATGCTGCCTTTACTTGTAATGCCCATTGTTATGAATGAGGCTCTTTTGCCTGTAAACTTTAGGACTAAATTCACTGATGCTAGTATAAGTTTAATATAAGCTGTGAATGCTAGTTACCTTTCACATTTACACCTGCATTATCAACAGCTTACTACACTGTTGGAGTACCATATGTGTGCGACTATATCCATTTTTAAAATTGTGTGATCTGTCATAGAAACAGCACTGTGCCTAGTAATCTTGTCAAAATGTCTTGCATTCTTCCACTAAGTGACAGCACAGTTGCAGGTGTAAGTTTGTTTCCAAGCTTTCTGAGGTTTTGTCCTCAAATGTGTACAGAATTGTACAGCTGGAAGTCCATGACGAAGCACTACATGCAGGCAAAGACTAAGTTTCAGTATCAGCATTATCTAAACCCATCTGTTTGTACTTGCTTTCAACTTTGAATTTTTTTATGGGGTTTTTAATCAGAACAGGACACTAAATATGTCCTGGAAAGTGTATGTGCACTTGTATGGAATTCTGTTTTGGTATTATTGTGACTTGCATCAATTGAATTGCTGTGCAAGGAATTTCCACCCTGATTTGATTTGTCTTTAGCTTTTGTTTTACGAAGAGTGAGACTTCCACCTATCCCACTAGTTCTGCATTTCATGAAAGTATGTATACCCTGGAGTTTGTGATGAATTTTGGATTTTTGAGCTGTTTCAGCAATGGTACAGATGTCCACTTTCTCCAACAGAGAAGTCTCTAAATCAGTGTATGGTTGAGGCTCCTGGTATTTAGCAAAGCCATCTTCAGTGCTGAATTCACCTCCCCTAATTATGGATGCTGCATAAAAAAAAAAAATCAACTAATGGCCCCTATGTTTACATGTTTTATCGAATGCTTTTCATGATGCCCTTGGCTGCATTTAGACATTTTGCCTGTCATTTCGCTCAGAGGGCAAATGTTAGCTGGGATATCACTGCCTTGCACCCATTAGAGTACCTCGCTGTGAGCCATTCTGAATATTTTCTTTCCTTTGTTCCCTTGGACAAAGGGATACAGAAGACTGGAATTGTTTTATTATTGCTAAAACACATCATAGCCTATTCACTTGTATGTGCCAGTACTGGTGGGTAGCTATGGTGCTAACTTGGTTTAGTTCATAGGATTCTCCACTGTTCCCAGCACCTGCAGAGTAAGTGTTCTTTAGGATCTGATGCTGGTTGCTAATCCTATCCTTAATTTCTGGGTTGATGCGTTCTGCCATTGCTAGAACTGGAATTAAATTTCATTCTGCCAGGTAAGAGGGTGGAGAGTGGTTTGTACTGAGGATTAGTTTGAAAAGTCATTTGTCGAATGTTACATTACTGTGCTCTTTTTCTGTCAGGCTGAAACTCTCCCCAAGTCCATCTTCAAAAGTGACAGTCTCTCGTGCATCCTCGAGCCGTAGTGTTCGTACAACCCGAGGGAAGAGAAAACGTCTTGATGTTGAGGAGTCTGAAGCTAGCAGTAGTGTGACAATTGCTCACTCTGCATCAGCCACAGGGAACATCGGTGTTGAGGAGATAGATGTAGATGGGAAATTCATCCGCTTAAAGAACACTTCTGAACAGGTAATGTACACATGTTGCTAGTGTCACACCTCCAGATTCTTCATCGAATGTATAGACATCTGTGCTGCATTTTCTGTTCTAATCCTTTCATACTAGCTATTTCTTGGTTTGACGCTGTTTTGTTAAGTGTCTTTTTCAGAAATGGTTTTAGGCTTTCTCTCCATACCATTGGGTATGTAATACACTAAAAATGTTAGCCAAGTACCTCAAGCTAGTTTGCAACACTGCTGCCATAGTCATTGCCTGCTGCAATCAATCTTCCGGTAAATGCTGGTTAACTTGAATTTGTTAGCATTTTAAAGCATTTGTAATGTTTGCAAAAAAGTGTGCAGGAATTGGATTCTAAACATAGGTTCATACTAGGCTATCTGCCCTAGGGCATTTATAAGCCTAGCCAGAATGTGTTTTGCTTTCGCCACCCATTTTAAATTTATTTTGCTATGCCCTTTTTCGAGGTTAGTATACTGTGCCTCTGCCTAACAGTGATGCAGAAGTGATACCCGTAGTAAACCTACGATCTCCCATCCACTCCTCAAGATTCTTCTTGAAGAGAGTCAATGAGGGACTCTGCCTAACCTTGACTGGGATTTTATTCGCGTGAAGGGAGCCTCTGGGTTATGAATCTGTCCCTCCAGCATGTCCCATTTATTTCAGTGCTGAGGTTCAAGTCTCTCGAGCATGTAGCTCGATGGGATTTGGATTTTCTGAGGTGCAGCATGTCCATTAATTCCAGGTTGGACATGGCTTTACAAGTCCGGCTCAGATCGCCTCTGAACAGGCAGTATGCCACTGAGTAGAGCTTGAGTTTCTTTAACCGGGCAGCATATGGCATCTGTTTGAGCCCTTTGATCCTCTTGGTGAGGTACTTTTGGGGTCTTTCCAGTTGCTGGTGTCTGGTAAGGTACATGCCAAAAGGGGCATTGTACTCAATTATGGGCCTGATGAGGGATGAGTAGAGGCACAATGACCTCCCCTGATCTAGATGCGAATCCCTTCATGATTAGGTGGGCTATATAAAATGTTTTTCTAACTACTTTGCCCACGTGGTTGTCATGAGAGATTGCTATCAACTTGGGTCCCCAGGTCCCTAATTACTACTTCTGTACTTAATGGATTACCACCTATGTGGTAATTTGTGGGCACTTTGTTTTTGCTAAAGGGGATGACTTTACACTTTTTGGCATTTAGTTTGAGGCCATGGCTCTGGCACCAGTTGTCTGTTTCTATGAGGCCCTTTTGGAGGATGCTTGTCGGCTGGAGAGTCTATTATGGCGCCCAGTTTGCAGTCATCTACGAACTTGGTCAGCCACAGTCCTTCCGTGTTGGCTTGTACCGCCGAGAAATATATACCAAACAAGAGAAGTCCCAGGACTGAGCCTTGTGGGACACCACTTGTAACTGGTTTGGAGTCTGACATGGCTCCAGCAATTCTAACCATGTGGGTTCTGTCCTTGAGCCAGTTTGCAATCCATCTAGTGACATAGGGGTTTATATTTAAGCTGGTGAGCTTATCTATAATGCCCGAGTGGGGTATTGTATCGAAGGCTTTTGCGAGGTCCAGGTAGGCTGTGTGGACCACCTTCCCCTCATCAATGGCCTTGGTGACTGTTTCAAAGAAATCAACCAGGTTTAAGAGGCAGGATCTGCCCTTAAAGCCGAACTGGGTAGGATCCAGTGTCTGTAGGTCCCAAATATCTTTATTTATGAGGTCCATGATAATCCTTTCCATAGCTTTGCAGACCAAGCTAGTCAGGCTTATGGGGCAATAGTTTCCAGGATCCGCTGAGGCACCACGATCCGTTGAGGCACCACCTTTATGGAGAGGGACCACTGTTGCTGTACGCCACTCTTTGGGCACATATCCTGTAGTAAGGCTGAGATTGAACAGTAGTTTTATGTTTGGGTTTAGCTCTTCTTGGAGTTGATGTAGGACGCAGCCCGGGACACTGTCCTGGTCCCATTGATGCTGTGTTTTTTGGTTTGGAGAGTGCGGCTCTTACCTGAGCATCTGAGATGTCAGGGGGGCAGCACTCTGCTGGGATAGATATTTGCCCTTTTAGTGGGGAGGGGGGGGGGGGTGAGACGTTTGCACTGAACCTGTCAGCTAGGATGTTGGCAATGTCTGTGGGTTCAGTGTATTTTTTGTCATTTTGGTCTAATTCTGAGCATATCTGGGAATTACCACCCAGGTTTCTAACATAACTAAAGAAAGCCTTGTGATTATCCTTGGTGTCCTGTGCAATTTTTCTCTTGAAGCTGGCCTTAAACAATTTTATGAGTGCCCATAGTTTTTTGCTAATACTGATCAGTGATGCCTTCCCTTTTTGGGATTTTGCTCTATCATTTAGTAGCTTCCTCCTTCTATTGTATAGTTTGTTTATGGCTGGGGTCCACCAGACAGGACGTCTGCCTTTGGAGGATTGGGTCTTGGTTTTATTTGGGATCGCATGATCCATGCATTCCTGAAGGTGTTCATAGAATGCGTTTATAAAGGATTCTGCGGTCTGGGCTGTATTTTCCACAGGCCCGGGGGCTTTGAAGGATTCCACCTCGGTTTTGAGGAGTGTGAAATTTGCTTTACAGAAGTTTTTCACTGTGGTTTTCTGGGCAGGGGGTGGGGTCGGGATGTGAATATCCAGTGAGATTAGTTTATGGTCTGATCTTACCAGTGAGGGATACACTTCTGGTCTGGAGCATAAAGTCCCCAGTTGGTGATGATCAGGTCCAGTATGTTTTCCCCTCTTGTGGGAGTGGTAACAAGTTGTTCCATAGCATTTGAGTTTATAAATTCTAGGAACCTTTGGGCTAGGGGGTTGGAGCTAGAGTAATGCTCCCAGTCTGTTTGGGTAGTTGAAGTCACCCAATATAATGGTGTTTGGAGAGACCTTCATATTTTCCAGTGTTCTCAGGAAGGCTGAGTGGGGTTCCTGGGTTTGGGAGGGTGATCTGTAGCAGGCTATAAACTGGAAGGCAGTTTTACCCACTGTTAGTTGCACATGGATAGTCTCTGATGCTTCGTGCTTTGCCACCAACCTGGAGGTGTGGGTGTCTTTGAATTTCGATACTCCCCCTCCTTTTGTGGTTCGGTCCAAGTTTTGGGGCCGAAAAGCATGGTATGAGGTATAACCTGGTAGTGCTGGGGTGCTCTCGGGAGCCCTGAACCAGGTTTCTGTTACTGCACAGATATCTATGTTCTCCATGCTAAGGAGAGTTTCAGCGTGCATCTTGAGGTTTAGACTTCTGGCGTTGAGTAGCATTACTCTTAGTTTCTTATCCCTTGTGATACCTATGGAGGTGGGTTTATCTTTTGAGCCTTGCCTAAAAAAGGCACTATGGGGGTAGCAAGAGCCTTTGCCAATATCCGAAAGCCCAGGGGTGACAGGTGCAAGCCGTCCCTAGCGAAGCATCGTGGCTTGTCGAGCATATCATCCCAAGCTGACAGGCATTGGATCCCCTTTGAATGGCACCAGTACTTAAGCCATACTGGTATTTGCTCCTTGAGCACTTCACAAAAGGATTGAAGTAGCTGCTATAGTTTATTCAGGAAGTTAAGGTTACAGGATACAACAAAGTAAACAAGTATTTTAATTGTCTTTTCCCTGCAGTACAGTGTCAGGCAACCTTTTGTGCATCATAGTGCCAGCTTAAAAATAAGATTTTAATGGTCAGTATATGGAAGATGGATTATTAGTTTGGCAAGGTTTTAAGAGAGCATTTAGCCTAGCTTATCCTGTTGCCTGCCAGTTTAGCTGCGTCTTGGTTTACTGATATACTGTTGCAAATTCAAATATTTATATTTTCAGTGTGCTAAGCTAACATGATTTGGGTATGTTAGTCATGCATATCTGGTGAAAAGCCTAGTAGAAATCCAGGGTTTGATAAGTTTGCTAGAAATGGTTCTTTGATTTATGTTTGTTGACATGACCCTTTGATGGAAGGAGTGTGGTAGCCCCCCACCCCCTTCTTACTGTGATTACTGGAAATGCATTTTAGCCCCCAGAAAATTCTGCATTGCATGAAGCCTTGAATTAACCTTTAACTTTTGCAGTCCTAGGAAAATTGAAATGAATCAAATACTTCCTGTAAATCCTGTTTTAGTGAGTCATATCCACTGTCTTGCCCTCTCAATAACTAAGATGATTACTAGAAATGGGTTTAGACCTGATGTGTGTAATACAAAGGAGTCTAAATGTTTTGCTGTTTAATGCTGTACTGTGTGAACTGGTAGGGAAGTGAACCTTCCTCTTGAGCTGCATTCTTGTGAACTGCTGTTTGCTTCCTTGCCATCCTCCACTTATTGGTGAAGAATTGCAGGGTGGTTCCCATAGTTATCTCTGTCTATTTGAGAGAAAAGTACCTGTCTGCTATGACTGCTTGAAGGACTCCACTGGACCCATATTTCTTTGAGAGGCAAGCCTTTCTGGGGATGTCCACTATTTTGTAGTGATTGTTTTGGAGGATGGGGGCAAAGAAGTCTAAATTCAAAATATTGGTGTAAAGGTTACTAAATGCTGACAGTTTATTTTACCTGCTGTTATGTGTAGGCTCCAGCAGAGTGCAAAAGGAATCAGTTAGGTTTATTACAGAATGAGATGCTTAATGTGTAGTGAGATCTTATTAATGTGCTGGGGGGGGGGTCTGTAGACTGAGTAGTGTTGTCTGGATATGTGTCCCACAGGGCTTGGTGTTGGGACCCCTTCTGTTTGGCCTTTACTTCAGATATGTACCAATGTTGGGGGTCTCTGGCTCGCCAAGTTCACGAACTACTAAGTGAGCAATCACTGAATCCCCAAAAGATATTGACATCCTAAAACAGGCCTAAAAATGACCAATGACTGATGCTAAAACCATGGTGTGACTAAATGCTAAAAATGCATAATCATACCCTTTAGTAAATAGGATATCTCTGCAAATTATAATAGGCACACCCTCTAAAAGTAGACCCAGTGGTGAGGTACCTAGGAACACAAATAATCTAAACTTTGACCACCAGTAGCTACAGTAGTGAGGAAATCCTGTGTCTCAACTTATAAGTAAAGGCATGGCATAGAGATCTAACAAAGTCATAGTGCTATTGTACTCTGCCCTCATTGAGCCCATAATGGAGTACAGTGCTCCCTTCTGTATGCATCTAACCAGACACACCAATTGGAGCAGCCCTAGATGTTTGCACTTGTATTTCTTCAGTGAGAAGATGCATGTCTTATGCAGAGGGACTAAAGGCCCTATCCTTTTACTCCGTGTCATAAACTATGTAGTGGGGACTTGTGCTTTACCTAGAAGGCATTCTTTGATCCAGCTCTGTTGAAAATTTTACATTTTTAAGAAATTATACAAGGGTTGAAAGTTCCATAGACCTGAACCTTATTTATGACTCAACAGAACTTGCTGGAGAGACATTCGTATCCCAAAGGCGGCTTTGTCTAGGGAATAAACTTCTCATCTTCATAAAAGTCTGACCCTCACTTTCTTCAAAAGGAATTTGGATAAATGGATGGAGAACCATAAATTCATTCTGGGGGTACTGTCAGTGTCTCTTATGAACCGAAGCAGTCTAAAATGACTGAGGGCTGCAGTGACCCACTACCTGATACCACCCCACCCCATCCCATATCTGGGGAATTAAGATACAATGTTGTCATTTCCTGGGTATTGTTGCCTAGGCGTGTAACAGCTGTTGTCATTAGCCTAGTAGTCCTCATTGAATCTGTGAGCAAAGGACTACGAAATAGCTTACTCTTGCTGTACAGTCTGCTTTTATGTTGGTTTGGCTCGTTCAACCTCTTGTATAGACGGATTACTGTGAAAACTTAAGTGCTCCTATTGGATAAATATTGTGCAAAGAGTCACCAGCTTAACACCTGGGGTTTATTGTCTTGGATTGATTTTTGTATAAAATACCCAAGTGTTTTAAACAGCTGCTTATGCAGTACCTTTAGTAAAGGATGGCACATATTAAGCTCCATCTTTTACCATTTAGCCATGCTGAACATCAGTCTTCTGACTGCTGGGCTCAAGACCACTCATTCCACAGAGATGGGGAACTCCAGTCTGGAGGAGCTCTTCATATTGGTAGGAGAGCTGTCTAGAGGGGTCATCATCCATGCAGACATCAGCGAATCCGATGTCTTTGCTACCATCCAAATAATGGAGAACATTTTCCTAACTCCCCAGTGCTAAAGTGGATGTATGAGTTTCCTATGTCATGCAGTATGCATGTACATGCTGGCTAGGGTGACCCACCTGCAACCCTGATCACGTCTTGCTTCTGACATGAAGTCTGACTAGAACTACAGTCATGGCCAGCCAGAGCCCCCTTCCTCCCATGATGGGGCACACCTGTTCTCTGACTGCTCTGTCAAGTACCTGAGCAGTTCATAAAATAGGGGTCACCTAGGCCAATAACAAAGGCTTTCTTTTTAGGCCCCAGGCTGAATTAGTTTTTTCTCCCCTTACCTAAAAGCTTCAGACTTTGCTCCCATGTTTGTTTACTTCTGGGATAGTCAGATTTGCTGTGAGAATACAAGGACTCTGCTTTCTAAGGTAGCTGATAAGACTGCACTGAGTTGAGGTATGTCAAAGCAAGGTTAATTTCTATAACCTCCAGGAAATGTGCACAAATTGTGCGTTTGGGGCAGTAAATCCAGTTTAATCAAGATGTTCAGTAAAAATAAAGATGTTCAGTAAAAAAAAAAAAAAAAAAAAAAGTAACCATCTATGGCAGTTTGTAGTACAAAGCAACCCAATTGCTCATTTCAGCCTGCTCGTTAAATATTAATGCATTAAAGAAATTGGACACTTTTGGGCCTAGTACAGGTAACTTCACTGACAGTTTTTTAGCTCATGCAGAATCTGGGGAAGTATCCTAAATTTCATAAATATTGGATTGGCAGCTTCACACGTGGACATGAACATTTGCTTTTAATACTTGACAGTCACTAAGTTCACTTTACTTCTAGACTCCTGGCTGTTTGCAGGTTAAGTACCTTATACTTTGAGAAGAAGCCTTACTAAAGCAGCAGTAAACTTACAGCATGCAATCCCACCCTGATAAGAGTTGGCCCACTTTGCCAGTAGTCTTAGCAACAGAAAAACGTTAGTTCCTGCAAGGTTTTAGTTTATCAGCATGATTCCAGCTTTTATTGCGTAAAACTAGTAAGACTTGTGTTTAAACTTGCTCTGTTCTCAACTTATTTTATTCTAGTCCCACTTTTTTTAAAAAAGGGTTGTCTGCTTAACATGATCACCATCAGACAAACTGCTAGAGAACTTTGAAAGACTAAAGGCAGTTTTGTAGCTGAAGCCACAAAGCTTCCATGGTGCTAAAATATCTTCGATCACCTACTAGAACTGTAGGGGCACTATACTGTGTGGATGAACATTGTCCCAGGCAAGCTATCTCATTAGCTCAACAGGTAGCATAACTCGCCATTGGTGCAGATGGTTGTGGGTTCTATTTAAGCACTAAGTTGGTTTAATTTCCCAGGACTAATACTGTAGTGCAGCATTTAAATGTGCTGTCCTTCAGCTGAGACATTAAACTGAAGGCCCTTCTGCCAGTTACTCGAAGCTTGGGTGAGTGTAAAAGATCTCATGGCACTTGTAGAAAAGAGGGGAAGTTCCTGATGCTCAAGCCAGATTTTAACTAGTCTGTATGAATACACCTCTGTTTTTCTTGGAAAGACAATTTGCTTAGAGGAACTAACCCATTCTTCAAAGTAAAGAAAGCTCTTTGTGATTTTACATGGTTTCAGGGGAAGCTGAAAGTGGTTCCAAAGTGGTTCACTGCTTGGTCCGAGTGTCCACCCAATCTGCAAGGATTATTTTTGGGGAAAATTGTGGTCACCCCCCAAAAAAAATAGCCGTGTTAAATATGGAGCAAAGTGAATATTAAAGGGAGCATAGGAAAGATCTGACAAAGGTCTCCAAAGATGAAGTCCTTAATAGCTTTTGCAGGGCAGAGGAAAATGGACTGTAAAGGCAGGTTAGAAAGTATAGCAGAATAGCACACAGCCTACTCTGAGAAAGTGTTGCTAGTGAAAGAAATTGGGTCTGCTATTGTGAATGAGCAGAATAGGTCCCAAATGTGGAGCCTTTGTGTTTTTTGGAATCTCAAAATATGTGGGTGATCAGGAGCTGAAACACTTGTATCTTGCTCGATTCAGCCCTCTGAAATAAATCAAAGTGGAGAGTATCCCACGTTGGAAGAGTGTCACTGGGAGGTCCACCAAAGCAGGATCTGCCACCTGTCTTTCAGTATAAGGACTTTGACGCTAGATAACAGCATGGAGTACAAGGTCCAGATAGGCTAAATTACTTGTCAGCACTTTGGGCTTGCTGTTGGCCGAACGGAAGACCTTTGGCATATTTGGGAATGAGGTTAGTACAGTGGGATTTATATTCAAACAGAATTATCTGGCACAACTGGTCACATTTGGTGGTCATGGTTTCATCCTTAAAACCTAGGAAGCTTGCAACTGACTAGAGAGGTAGTAGTGGCATTAGGGAGAAGACATAAGGTAGCTCACATGTATGGTGATGGAGTGTTCTTGGAACAAAAACAAAAATCTAAGGGCATTCTGATGCATTGGGGATAAGGATAGCCTTATCACTTGTATTTGCTAAGTGGAGTAGAGCTTTTATCTTCATGGACCTTTTTAGACTGTCTTGAGAGCACGGTCTAAGACTTGTTCAGAGTTGTGCAGTTGGGCAACTGAAGGCCATGGGAATCTTAACTGTGGACTACATTGTTATAGGAGGGGTAGATACCAGAAGCATAGTCAGGCTGTAAATGTTGAGGCACAGAAAGCCCATTGCAATTGTAGAAAAAAGCCTGAAAGTACTGTGGCTAAGAAATTAACTTACCAAGAATTGGAGCAGGCAGTTTGAGTCCAGCCAACAAGAAGTTGCCAAAAGACAAAGCACATATAATTGGCCTAATAGTGGCAGCAAAAAACCTTTGGATGCTGGAGTTGAAGCTGGAGTCTGTAACGGAATGTGATTGGAATGGCTGATTTACATAGAAGATAAGGATAGTGTTAATGAAATCAAGCTACCAAAGGACATGGAGACTGGAACCAGTACCACTGTCTGGAGATCTGACAGGATTGTAGATGTGGAACAAATGGGTGTATAAGCTCAGGAGCAGTTAAGTCTACAATGTATAGAGGCAGGAGAATAAGATACAGGGCAGCCTAATTTAAATCTATTGTAGAAGTCGCAATTAAACTGTGCAAGTGGAATTGGTACCTGCAGCACAGTGATCATTGTGGTAAGGTTGGGAGACTTGACACTAGCAAAGTAGGAAGAGAGTAGGAGCCCATATATTACCCAACTGCCTTTGCTGCGGAGCAAGAACATTGGGCAGCATATTGGGATCTCCTCCTGCAGGCAGCAAAGGTAAAACTATACTGTGGGATCTCGTGTATGTTTTTAGTAATCATTGGCTGGAAGAAAATCCTTAAAGGGGTATGAGGCGGGAGGGGGAAATGTAGCATCACCATGTTTATGGCCATACTAATTTAAAGCGGCAGCATCTCCAGTGGCTATATTACCCAAAGAGAATAAAGACCCGTCAGACCCAGCTTCATTATTAAACTGAAATGAGTCTACATGATTATAAAGTCTTTGTCTGTACTAAGAGAATGGCAAACGTGTTGCCAAACTTGATCGATGAACATTGTGGTTTTGTGTAGGGAAGCAAACATTTGACATTAATAGAATGATTATCCAGAGGTAAGCAGGATGTAAGAAAATAATGCTAGTGTTAGTGGGTCTTAATGCAGAGAAAGCATTCGACAGATGTAAGCTGGAATTTTGAGTAGAGCAATGGAAAGCATTTACATCCACTGATGTATAATAAATCTGAAGGATCCAGAGGCAAGAATTAACGTGGGACAGTTTCTCTTAGACTGTTATATTTGAACAGAAAAGTTATACAGTGGAGTCCTCTTTTTTTTATTTGCTTTGAGTAATTGACAAAGAAAATAAGGGACCCTCACATTCAAGGATATAATTGGTATGGTCATCAAATGTTTATTTGCAGATAAATCCAGAAAAGATTCTTTGAAGTTGTGGAACATTAAGACCATTCCAAGTCTTTGGGATATAAAATTAACCTCTATAGCCTTTTTTATTTTCATTCTGTACCCGCACATGAATTGGCTCAGCAATACCATTATTTATGGGGACATAAGAAAATGGAGTATTTAGGTATATGAACTAAAGATTCTGTTAATGCAGCTTAAGAATATGTGGAAAGACTAAAAAAGATAATGCAAAATGAGACGAAGCTCTTAGGCAAGCAGTAAAAATGGTTTGTCCTCAGAAGTAAGCAATGAATAGTTTAAGGAATTTATTTGGGAGGTGAAGGGGGCAAGAGTTGAGTAGGATAAGCTGATGCTAAACCATCTTGTTCTGTGGAATGGATTACCAGATTTGTATGGATATTTGAGTTATGGAGTTTATCTTCTGCTTATGTTGTGTATACAAGATGTATAAATCAAAATGGAAAGGGGTGATGCATGGGGGAGGGTTCAATAAATAAGGAGTGTAGGATTTTGGATGCAGATACTAAAGAACAATGCAGAACATTATAGTCATAATTGCAGAAAGTATTCTAAGCACAATGTCTGCATGGGGATAAAGAAGATCCAAGGTATTGTAAGCAAATAACTTGAGGGAAAGGTGGTAGAGTGGGATGAGGTCCAGCAGAAGTTTGTACTGCAGATTTGAGATTGATATTATTCACTGGTAGGTTAAGGCAAAGTACAAGCAGAGAGAGGGATACGGGAGCCCCAGTTGAAAGACCAGCCCTGATGGTCTAGAAAAGAAGCTGCTGTTGGAGATTAGTAAGTCGTATAATGTGGTGCATGATAACTAAAAGAATCAGAAGGTTAGCGTTGGGAGAGGCTGGAAAAGCATTTTATAAAGGAACAATGTATGGATATATGTATGATTTCCCAGTATTCAGCAAATTCCAGAAAGTGTAGGATTTTTGTTTTGAAGTGCATAGATATTGTACTCAAAGCAGACTTAAAATCATTTTTCCTCTGGTAAATACCAAATGCTGGAGGTGTGAGGGGAAAATTACATGATTATTTTGGGAGTGTAATGAGTTGGCAGAATTTAAAACTTCCTTACAGAGTACGGTCATAAATATTAGGGGAGCAAATGGCTGTAACTAAGAGAAATTCTTGAGCTGTGGCACAATCTGAATTGCTTTGATACAGCATCAAACTTAAGGCCTTACTATTGACTGCCAAAGAAGCAATCTAAACTATAATGCAAGTACTGAATATTGTTAGAGAAAAAATGGAAGTGGAATCTTTAGCAAGGGAAAGAAGCGAATTATAGAAATTGTGGTAACTACCTGCAGAATAATGTTCAGTAGGAGTGAGATTTGAGAATGCAATTAAGCAGCTTGTGTAATGTTGGACTGAATGGCAGTTCAAAGAACTGTGTAATGTATAGCGCATGAAAACTTCTGGTTTCTATTGCATGTGTGTACGTCTTGGTGACAAAGGTGTTTAAAACAGTCCTATTTGAAGTATTTGCTGTTTGTGTAGTAATGGGAAGAGGAAGAAAGACAATGCAATATGGAGGAGGTTTCGGACATCACTCTGAGGTGAACAGTGTAATATGCATTGGCAAGTGTCAAATTAGGGGGAGAAGGTGAATCGGAAAAAGGGCAGTGTGTGGAAGAGCAAGAGAAGCCACTGAAAGGGAAAACAAGAACAGTAGCAAAAATTCTGTAGACAGGAGGTAAGGCTGAAGAGATTGACAGCAAACTGGGAACATTTGGAGCTGTGGAGGAGGGACCCTGGCTGATTCATTACAAGACTGAAGGTGATTAAGGGTGTGGATCAACAAGAGGAAGGAAGTTGTCAGGAACTGGAAATAACAGAAAATGACAGCTATAAGGGATTATGGGGAAAGTTATAAATGTGTTGGCATGACATTTAATGGAGAAGGAAAATATAGTAAGCAAACTGAGTACAGAGGGTAACAGAATAACTAGCAACAGTCAGGAGCTGTAGGACTACAGAGAACTGCATAAGGTACATCAGGGGGTAAATGATTAGGTATGACTGGAAATAAGATTACGGGAGCAGGTATACCTGTATAGGAGCATAACAGAGGAAGAGGTAGGTTGAGCATTAGGGGTTGTGAAAGGTGGGGGAGATGCCAGAGTTGAATGGATACCCTGTAGACTTCTACAAACTGGTAGGTCGTCAGATTTGAGCCCACAAGGAATTTAATAAGTAGTTGATACTGAGCTCATGAAAGAGGCAAAGATTAGCCTTGCTTCACAAGGAGAACAGATTTTGAAATCAAGCAATTCAAGCAAGTATCTATCCTTAGTTATGGCATCAAAATCCTAGTGTACAAGTGATTACGTCTGTGTAACTGATGGACAGTACCAATTAAAAGGGTTAGGAGGGTGTGCTGTGCTTTTCATTAAAGCATTCGTCTTCATGGACGAAGTCCTGTTAAGGCTACTAAGGGGTTTAGAGGTAGGTAAGGGTTAAGGTAGATTAGAGCCATGTAAAACGAGCTTAACAGCACATCTGTTTAATCAGAGGACTGCAGAAAGGTGGGCCACCATTGCGAAGACGCTAAAGTTGTCTGGAGTTGTGGAGAGGTGTCTAAGGAAAGGGAAAATGAGCAATGCTGGCAGCCACGATGTCAAGAATTTGTCTCAAGCCTCTCACCTCTGGCAAATTATCTTGGTAGGGTCTGGCAGGGCTTTGAAGTGTGAAAAGTTTTTTATCAAAATAGTTTCTGGAACCTCCAACAGGAAGTTACAGATTAGATCTAGTAAGGGAGGGTAAAACTTTGAAAGGTATGTTTGGATTTAACATCAGCCAGTGGTTGTGGTGGAGAAAGGGCAGGGAGTAAAGCCTAGATGGAAATGTGGAGAAGTGAGTGATGAGGGAATATCAAATGGAGAAATGAGGTAGCCACCTAGTCTGTGTGTGTGTATGGCGGGGTGAGCAGTGGGCTAGGATTTGAGGGGGTTGGCAGATGTTGAACTAAGATGTGAACATTGACTGTCGCCCTCTCAGATAATACCATACTTGTCCTTGCATTGGTTTACCTGTCTCCTTTCTTGTCCTTACTCCTCCTTTTCCCCACTGTATACTACCTCCCACCATATACCTTAGTAGTCTTCTCACAATACACTCTTCCTTGTGCTATTTCTATATCCTCATCTCATTGTAGCATTCTTCAAAATCAGGTCTGTATTTGTCTTCTACAATATATTTACATGCCTTTAATTCCTGTGTATAAATCTCTCGGATACTTGTACTTTTTGTATTCATTTCAGAATGCTTTTTGTAAAAACTGAACCTGACATGTACTAAGAATGTTGGTATTTATTGTATTTCTTTTGTAAATTACTATCTTTGTTAAATTACTATCTTTGTTAACTAATGTCTAAGTAATGTAGTACTGGAGCTTTTCTCCTCTGGTGTCTGAAAAAGAGCTTCTGCCCAGCTGGAATAACCCAGTTAACAAATGTCAAAATGCATAAAAAAGTCCTTGAAGGAAGAGTTGATGTGTTGAAAGTGCCCAGAAAGCAGGATGAACAGGAGGCAGGTTGTTAGAAGAAATAGAGGGAGGTTAATTTTATAGCAGACACACGCAGCATACAAGGGAGATGCAAGGTGTCATGGGGAACAGAATAGCTAAATTGACTGACAGACCTGATGGTAAAATGGGAAGTGGACAGAAGAACAGAGAAACAGCAGAGAGAATTGATGCGAATGGTAAACTTGACAAAATTCATGACAAAAACGCAAGGCTAAAGCCAATGGCATAGAGGGATAGTCATTAATAAAGCATGGGCAGTCTGGGTTCAGTTAATTTCTTGGGTGTCTGACAGCCGGTGGGTACGTTCGAGGGGAAGGTCAAGTCGGGGCATAGAAACGTACTCCACAATCTGACTGCACCAGAACCCTCAGTCTCCTCACTAGCATGTGTCTGAATAAGTTAAGGGGAGGAAAGAAGTGCCTGATAGACTCTTGAAAGGGCAACTGCACCCACAGACTCAAACATGTATATTTCATCATGGTTTGGCATTTCCTACATTTTAACACCACTCTGGGACTATTCAGAGCTTTTTAGATATTTTTATACGCAATTTCTGAGTCTGACCACATGAGGTCTGGCATCTTGAAATAATTCTGACTGTTTAGTCTGCCTCTAAGTATCCCAGAGTGCATTGTCTCAAATTTGCATCAGATCTGCCACGTTTTCCCTAAAGTTCCTGTCACTGCACTGATTTTACAGGCATTCACTGCTGTGTTAGTCACCTACTTTTTTGGTTAAAATTTTATCCTTTTTTAATGACTACTTCAAACACAAGCAGTGCAAATGCTACAGAACAATTGAAAAGTGCATTTTATTGCTCTTAGAAATGCTAAATTGATTTATTTTGTGAAGGCTGGAATCTACTTGTTCAAGCTATCTCCAATCCCCCTTCACACCTACCTTCCCTAGCTGTCAGAGCTAAGGGTAATTTGACCCATTATATGCATGTGATTGACAGCTCACAGCAGGTGACCAGACTAATGTACTGTTTTCTTGTCTGCCTTTCATCCCTTACGGTGGGAGACTCTCTTGTTGCACTCCTGTCAAATTTAGAACCAAGCTCCATAGCACTGGGAATAATCACTGTTTTGCAAAGCATCAAACTCCCACTTATTTTTCCTTCCTGTTTGATTAAATAGCTAACAAATGATGCACTATAAACATTAAATATTTCAGGCTTGCATGACAGCACCCACATGCTTTTTAAGTGGTAATTACGGTACTGCATACTTGTAATCTATAGTGTTGATTTAATTGACAGACATCTTCTTATGCAAAAACATGCAATTAATGTCTATACATGGTCATTGCCAATTTATGCTCTGTTTTTGCAACTGTTACTGTGCTTCTGCCTATACTTTGTCACATATCGGTAGGGCTCTTCAGAAAAGTGAGGTTATAGTTTGACATTGTTGCTAGGTTGAGTGGGCTGGGCAAGGCAGCTCTGACATAATGTGGGAGGTCCACTGGCTCTTCTATACACCATGCAAATCAGGTGGGGCTTGCATCAGTTTTGGGGAGGAAATGTCCCGGTAGCTAGAGCAAGAACTGTGACAGATGTGACATAATTTCAGAGCCAGCTAGAGGTTTTTCAACTTAGGTTTCCTACCTTTCCATATTGTTTCTTTCACTTTGAAAACCAACGGGGAAAACAGTTGAGTGGATTAGTTTTTAAAGCTGCATGGGTGATTTTTTTTTTTTTTTGAGGCTGTATCAACGCACTGACTAAGACAGCAGGTTGAGCAATCTGCTTTAATATCCCGTCCTTTGGCAGCTGATGGTCCGCTGCAAGGAGTCGAAACAAAAGCTCACTACTAAACTTTGGATAATGAGCAGATACTTAAGTGCTTAAAGATGTGGGAGCAAAGCGGGTGGGATTATTCCACATTCTAGGAGTGTAAATGGGCTAGGAGCCTTTTCTACAAAAGGTAAGGAATGGAAGAAAAAGAGCAAGTGGGAGCTGTACTTAGGCTAGATTCTTGATGGGAAAGAAGTTTGCTTGTGATAAGTGTTCAGTTGTGGGTGCAATAAAGCAGACAACTGGAAGGGGGGGTTAACCTCATGGAAGAAAGAAATGCAAAGAGGATCGATACTGACTAATGAAGGTACTCCCAAGAACAAAAGCTGACAAAGTGTGAGAGACTGAAGTGAGTGTAATGCCAAGTGCGAGACCCAAGTGATGGACCCACCATGGAGATTAACAGACCAGAGCAATTGGGGTTTACAGTTAACGGAGCAGGAAAACTTGGACTGGTGACTAAGAGGAAAGGGGAGAGTATGCGACAGAAGTGAGGAAATGCAGTAAACAGGAGGAGCAGGGTGGGTTAAACCTGAAGGTCAGTGAAACACACCAAGAATCTTGGAAAGTGTTGTGTAATTTTTTTGTATTGGAGTGTATTAACCAGTTGTGGTGCACCATCTAGACTGAACATGCATGTAGTTTTCCTTATTACTTGTGTGATGAAAGACTTGGGACATTTTTAACAACCAAATTTTATTATATGCTTTAATTTTCTGCGTGCCTTAGCTTGGATAATTATGTTGCTGCGGTATTCACTTGAGCTACAGTGTTCTTTGGTGGCCCTTGATAAAAGCATTTATCCGCACTGCTTCCTTTGCCACTAGTGTGTGCATTTGTGTACTTTCAGTGAAGTTGTTTCCTTTTCTGGTTCTATGTTCCCTAAATAAGGTTTCCTTCGGTGTCAAATTGTGTATGTTAACCACTTTCCTTATCTTAAGGCTTCAGTAATCATTCTCTGAGGATCTCTTGAAATAGAATATAATGGGGATTTGCCACAATCAGATATTCAGTAAGCCAGTTCAACTACCAGAGCTCTAGATGTCCCAGTGCAGTGAAAGATACATGCTTGGGTGTCTCAGCCTGCACCATATGTACTTTATATTCAGACTTGTGCTGCATCTCCAATGTGTATATTGTGGTGCATCTGTTGATTTCCAGCCTTGATATTTCTGAATTTCATTTTTGCTGATGAACTGTTTTTAACTTGTCCATGTTAATTGTTTACTTTTGCAGGCAGCAGAGGGATGGGGCACTGGAACCACCGGATTATACTCTATTGTATCCTTGTCCAGGGTCAGTGAAGGCTAAGGACATGTACAGAGGATCCCTCCATGCTGTAATATGTTCCGTGATATTAAGGAGAAATTAGGTCAAGAAATGCACCTGAGCGAAGAGATGCCTCTCTTTTTTTTTTTTTTTTTTTTTTTTATCAGCCCCATTTTTCTACACAGGGTCGAGGTGTCATGTTAACTGTTGCCATCTTTCTCGATTCAGTGCCAAACTCCTGGCTTCTTCGCACATGCCTAACTGTTACAGATCTTTCACACAATCCATCCACCTCTTTGCTGGATGTCCTAATTTCCTCTTACCTTCTTCCTGTCTGTCCCAAATCTTCACTGGATTGTTTTGTTTTTCTGCACATGACTGAGCAGCTGCAATCTATTCTCTTTGATCTTTTCTGCAATTGAAGCTACTTTGGCTTCTGCTTTCATGTCCTCATTTTTCTGTCCCACAGTGTGCATCCTACCATCCTTCTCAGGTACTTCATTTCCATCACGTGTAGCTTCCTCATCTGCTATGCCTTTGCTACCCAGGTTTCTGTAGCATACAGTAGTAGTACTGGTTGTACCACTGTTTTTTGTACACCTTTTCAGCTTCTTTGGCATTCTTCTGTCATAGACTACACCCGAGATTTTATGCTACTTGGCTGCAGCCCCTCTGATTCTAGCTTTGATCTCTTCATTCAGACTTCCCTTCTCAACCACCTGTCCCAGGTAATTGAAGCTGTTTATCTGTTCTGTCTTCACTTCTGAGCTTCTTCTGGTTTCCCCACTTTGCCATTACCACAGTCGTATCTGTGCTTAGTTTCATCCCATGTGCCTTCAGTTTTGCATTCTATTCCCCTATCTGTTGCAGAAATTCTTGCTCAGTTTGCCTGTAATGCCACATTGTCTGCATACACAAACTGTGATCTGTTCCCTCCACCCTGTTTGGTAATGTAATCCATCACCAGAATGAACAGCAGTGAGCTCAGAGATGAATCCTGATCCCACTGGGAAACCCCTCTGTGAGGCCTAACAGTTTGTGCTGGTCATTGGGTCCTTGTACATGGCTTGCACTTATTCTACCAATGTTTCTTGGACTTTGAACTACTGCAGTACTGCCCAAATTAACGGTCACTGCAAACATCAGGTCACTTGTTCTGCATCCTGATCTGAATCTGAACTGCACATTTCTCATCTTTCTTTCTACTACCCTGCATATCTGTTTGTCACCCTCTCCCAAAACGTTTCATGCAGTGTGACAGGAGTTTGATGCTTCTGTACTGCCCACAGTTGTGAATGTCCCCTTTGTTCTTGTACATTGGCATGAGTATGCTTTTTCTCCAGTTATCTGGGATTTGCCTTTCTCTCCACACTGCTATAAGTAACCTTGGGAGCCATTTCTTCCTCATCTCACCCAGCATCTTTTATCATATCTTCTGTGATCATCTGAGCCTGCTGCTTTCCCTGAATTCATTTTCCTTGGTGCTAGTCTTACTTCTAGGGTGGGCTCCTCTTTCATCGTAGGCTGTTTCTGGAGCAGTACAGTTTGAGGTTGTCGTTCAGAAACCGCTGGAAATGCTCCTTCCATCTGCCTTGGATGTCCTGTAGATTGGTAAACAGGTTGTTGCTGGCATCCCTTATGAAGGGTGTCTGATTTTTTGTGTCCGCTTTTCAACCTCATGTAGATTTTGTGCCACCTACAGAGTCATTTTCCAGAAGCTGGTAGTACCTCCGATGCCCTGTTCTTGCTATTGCATCTCCTTTCTTAGCTTCTTTGTTATCCAGGCAGTATTCCTTCCTTCCTAGCCTGGTCAGCCTTTTCTATAGGATCATAGATTACTAGGCTATTGACCCGGTGATCATTTTAAACCTACCAGTATCATCCTAATGTAATACTAGTCCGTACCCAAGATTGCATTTGGTAATGCCTGCCTATGTCCAGGAGGGCTGTGGGCTCTATCCCCATTAAGAATTTACAGTGCTGTCTCCACTCTTCCAGGTTCCTCTTGAACAGTGTCAGAGGTGCTCTGTTTCGCATGAATTTGGTAGCCTGTTCCAAAGATGCTGCAGTTGCTGTAATCTGTCCCTCTAGTATGTCCTATTCAAGTCTCAGGCCATATTTAGGTCCCATTTGATTTGTGGATGTGCAACAAGTTCATTAGGTTGGGTCTTGGATTGCTCTGTAGGCCAGCCACAAGCCTCCCCTAAGAAGTCTATATGATGGAGTATAGTAACACTGATTTGTCAGTCTGTGTAAAGCACATGCTAGAGCCCCTTTATCTTTGTTAGAAACCTCTGAGGTGTCTAATTGCTGCAGGTACTTAGTGTGGTACATGCCAGATGGGGCATTGTACTCTGTTATGGGCTGGATAAGTGCTGCATATAGGGAGGTTATAACTCTAAAAGTAAGTGTGCTAAGCTTTCCTTACTACAGTAGATGCATGGTGGTTGAAGTTAAGGTCAGTCAACTTGTGATCTCAGGTCCCTTACCACTTTGGGCGCTTAGTGTATTGTTTTGATGGCGAGAGGACATTGTAGCAGAGAGAGTGATGCATTTCTTTCCATTCAGTTTGAGATCTTGACTAATACACTGTGCAAGACCTTACTGGAGTATACTGACCTCATTTGGGGATTCAGTGATTTCACCTAGTTTGCAGTCATCTGCACACTTGGTTGGCCGCAGCCTCTTGGCTTTGACCTTAACTTCTGAGAAGTATATACCAAGCAGTATGAGGCCTAGCACTGACCCCTGTGGCACCCAACTGGTAACACGTCTGCTGGTTAATGTGGAGTCACCCACTTTGATGGGTTGCCAAGCCAGCTGGCAACTCATCTTAAAAACAAAGAGGTTTACATTCAGTTGGCTAAGTTTATCTGCAATGCCTGAATGTGAGATTGTCAAGTCTTTGCCAGGTCGAGGTATGCTGTGTGCACAGATTTGCCCTAGTCAATGGCCTTAGTCACATTTTCACAGAAATCCACTAGGTTTAACAGGCAGGATCTGCCTTTCACAAGGCCAAATGCAGGGTTTGGATGTCACTTGCGTCTTTATATATGAAGTTCATAATGATGCGTTCCATAGCCTTACAGATGAGGATGTTCAGGCTTGTGGGTCTGAAATTCCCTGGGTCTGTTGCTAGGCCACCTTTGTGGAGGGGAATAACTGTTGCTGTTCCCCATTCCGCAGGAACAAAGCCTGTGGTTAGGCTGTGATTGAAAAGGGTAGGTAGTGGTGGTGGTTCATGTTTTAGCCTGTTTAGAAGACTGCCTGGGATGTTGTGTGATCCCATAAAGACTTGTTTTTTTGCCTTGGACAAGGCTTTGAGGACCTGCTCTTCAGATGTGTAGGGTGGGGGAGGGGGAAGGTTTGCAAGTTGAGGGGATAAGGGAGTGAAATTTTCACCAAACCTATCTTGCAAGCAGGTTTTCTATATCTGTGGGGGTCAGTTTGAGATGCCACTGGCCACTATTTCAGCACATGCGTGGGTCTTTCTCTCAAAGGAGCCTTTGAAGGATTTGACAAGTTGTCTTGTGTGCCTGTTGAGGCTGTGGAGGGTGCTTATCCATTTTTGGGGCCTTGCCTTTGTTTTCTTGCACAGCAACTTTGTACGTTTATTGTAAAGTTTGATGCTGGATGTCCACCATGGCAGCTTGTTTTTACTTGGAGCTCTGGCTTTGATTTTTTTCTGGTATGGCAGAGTTTACACACTTTCACAAGTGATTGTACAGGGCTTTAGTGTAAGCTTTGGCATAATTATCACTTCCAGCTTGGGGTGGTGCTTGGAATGTATTTGTACCTTCACCTAGGAGGGTAGTTTGCTTTGGTGGAGATTTTTAGTCTGATATCACACACAGATCTGGTGTTTAGTGTCTGCTCAAAGGTGACTGATTTGTGGTCTCACTTTTTCCTGCTCTCCTTTCTTTTGATAACTTCCTGGACTTTTGTCCCTTACTTCTATGTCTGGATTGGCCACATCTGCTCTGTAGTCCTCACAACATTGCTCTTTTGAGGTGTTTGCATTCACCTCTATTCCCTTCCCTTCTTGGGGTGCTAGAGCCCTGAGTAATTCCTTGAACAGTTCTCTCTATCCATTCACCTTCCAGGTCTTCAGCCTGGTTTTTGACCTTAGAGCCTTCCCTGACCACTGCTTGCAGCTGATTGTGGCAACCTGTGGCTTATGCTGTGGGCCGACTGTTTCACGGAGGATGACTTTGCAATCATTGATTCTACCCCAGTGTCCTTTCCTTACTATGAGGAAGTCTACCAGAGTTGCGTATTTGCTACTCTTCTGTATGTGATCTTGACTTTCTGAACCTTGTGTTGGCTACTTTCAAGCCATTTGTCAGACAGAATTCTAGAATGGCTTGTCCTTTATTCCTGTTGCCCCACCAGTGTGGACCTAGGCAGTCCCCCTGTCCTGTTCAGTCTGTCCTGGTATGTGCATTCAAGTCACCCATCATTACCAATTCCTGTTGTCCTACTTCATGTATTAGGTCCTGCAACTGCTGTCTGCACTGTTTTCCTCACAATCTCATCTCTGCTGTGGGGTATAGGCTGAGTTTGAGTACTGCCCTATCATTACACTGATTGCCGCAAGTCTGTCACTAATTGTGATATCCCTCACTGCCTTCTGAAGCCTTTCACGACAATTCCCACACCATTTCTAGCCTGTCCCCCTCCAGAGTAGTAGACTCTGGATCCCAAGCAAAGTGGCTTTGGTTCACTGCCATTCCATCTTGTCTCTTGTATATACATAGGTTGTCCAGCCTCTTCATATCATCATGTCATCCACTTCCAAGCTGCATCCTGTCAGTTAACCTACATTAAGTGTAGCAATTCTCAGTTCATGTTTGGCAGGTTGCTAGGTTTTACGTCCAGCTATCACTCAAAAGAACTATTCCTGGTAACTCAGGCTGAGCAACTAAACACTGGCCAGTAGCTTATTGATCCAGGGCTGCTGGGCTTTAAGCACACACTGGCCAATAGGGGCACATACACCTCTCCAACCATTAGCATGGGTCCCTGGCGTAGGTTGTTGTAGGCTGGTTTCTCAACCCCTTATTTCCAATTTTGGCAACATTAGTCAACACGACAGACATAGTTTTTACAGCCCTGCCACAGCATGCAGTTTGTGGTCAGTGTCCACCTATCTTGAGGATATTGCGCACCACAGTAGATGCAGAAAGCTGTTGGTCTCTATCTCTTACCCCCCCCCCCTGTAGGGCACCATATAGTCTGTGCTGCTACCCACAGCTCTGTTCTTTGGGGAGTTTGAGATGGAAATACTCAGCATGTTTTTTGGAGGTGGGAGGAACCCAACAAAGACTGAGAGAATGTGCAAACTCCAAATAGGCATTGGTTGAAGGTCAGGATCAAAAGGTGTACCTTGTGCATGGGAGGTGAAAACCTTTAACCATCATGCCAACTGGCCTTTTTTAATAGTGTCCAGAAAAGCTGTACTGAATAGGACTTTGCTGTTGGGTTTTAGCTCTGAATTTGTTTGGTTCAGGAACACCTAGCTTTTGGAAGCAGCCCTGAATAAATTTATATGGCTATGTGCAGATCTAGTGGTTCCAGCATCAGACAGCTGTGTAGGTAGAGGTAGATGTAAATGCCCTTGTTTTCTGTGGCAGGCAGTTGTTGGAGCCAGGCACTTAATACCATGCATGTGTAATAGGTAAACCAAAATAGTACAAATATTAGTGAGCACACTCTTCTTTGAACCAGAGTACTGCCTGTCTGCCCTGGCTATGGGTATAATCCAAAGAAAATCAGTGACACCACAGACTGGCAGACTTGTTAAAATCCAACAAAAAAGACTAAAATCTTTTGATGAAAACTTGAGACCTAAAATGTAGCAAAACGAAAATAAAATCCCTTTCAAATAAGTGCTTTCGGTAAAACCTTCAGATTAAGAGAAACGGGAACAACATACTTTTGAAAGAAAAGCACAACCAATTGGCTTCAGCTTTATCTGTCAAAGAACCAATCGGAAAACTGCCAATGGACAAACTTGGAGACACTCGTTAGCATAAACCAATCAGAGTGTCATAAGCCAGTCACAGCCAGGTATCATCTTTGAGCTCAAATCAGAAAACTTGCCAGTCAGAGCACTTGAAAGAAAACACACCTTCACATCAACCCAATGGCTGTCCTCCTATCGGGAACTATAGTGTTTAAACCAGGAGTCTTGTCTGCTCTCATTTATGATCCATTTAGTTTCATTCCCGGTGTAAAGTAAAGCAGATCTGTATGAAATGCTGATACAAAGACCCATAAGCCAGGGCTTTTGAGTTTTTGATGCACCTTATCCATCCATCCATTCCCTCCATACATGTCCTTCCCAAGATTCACAAAAGCATCCGAGACCCACTACTCAGACCTATTGTTTCAGGATGTGGATTGGTGACGGAGCCACTTTGTATTTTTGTGGAGAAAGAGTTAGACTGTACTAGTGGCTATTCTCACCATTCTTAGAGACACTGGTATGTTTGCAGCTGAATGAGTACTGCAGAAGATCTGTCCAACATTCTGCTTGTGACCATGGTCATTTGTAGCCTTTTCACCTCCTTTCCTAATGATTATGGAATTGAGTCCATTAGAGCCTTAGGTTCTATAGTTCCACATAATCTGAATTTAGACCTTATTTGTGTATTACTTGAGATGATCCTAGAAACCAATATGTTTTTCTGTGGAGACCATTATTGGCAATGCTGGGGTGTGGCCAAGGGCACACCTTGTGCCAACAGTTCAAATCTTGTTTTAACTGTTTGGGAACGCACATTTTTAATACCATCAATCCTTGGGCCAATAATGTGGCCTTTTATGGCCATTTTGTGGATGATGTCTTTTATGGAAAGGGGATGAAACTGAGCTGAAGAAATTTGTCACCTATTTGAATGAGACCACTACTTAAAATTTTACTGTCCAGAGCTCTCGCTCTGAGATTGATTTTTTTTTGGATTAGTGTTTTGGATGAACACAAATGGATTGGCACCTTTATCTTCAGGAGGAACACATGGAAAAAGCATTATTTACAGAAAGTAGTTTACACTCCAGACATATTTACAGGAACATTATAAAGAATGAGATGACCAGGATCTCACGACTGCACCAAGGAATCAGATTTTGACAAGGAAAGATGCTTTTTACAACAAAATTTAAAGGAGAGACCATTCGAACCTTGATATTGATGTGAGCCAAGAGGAATTACAAAATCTTAGATTGACTAAAGGCCTACCATAAAAAAATATTGGCTGTTGTAACCCAGGATAGCAAACTTTGTGAAATTGTTGGTGAACATCCAAAGTTTTTTAAAAATAAAAAGTACTTGAAGCATCTACTCTGCCAAGAAGGATGGCTTCCATCGCAATTCCAACTGGACCAAACAAGGCACCCTTCGGTGTGGCATATGTTTTGCTTGTAGAACTATAGATGTATGCAATACTTCCCATTAGTGGATTGGAATATACCTTTTCGTGTAAAGCTGATTGTAATACACAGCATTTGGTGTAACTCGCTACTTGCCAATGCTGTACTGCCCATTATGTAGGCAAAACAGATCAAAATTTTAAAAATAGAATACTTGGGCATCAGAGAGATTCGCAATAAGGACCTCAGTAATGCCCTTGCTTGCCATGCTGTTCAATTTCCAGGACTTTTTTTTTTTTTAAGTTTAAGGCTATTGAGGTTACACCTAAAGGGATGAAACTAGCAGATATCACTAACCATACTGAAAATGAAACTAAATGGATCATAAATTTGAGAGCAGACAAGACTCTGGTTTATGCTAATAAGTATATCTCCAAGTTTGTCCACTGGCAGTTTTTCCGATTGGTTCTTTGACAGAACAAGCTGAAGCTGATTATATTTTTCTTACAAAAGCGTATTGTTTCCATTTCCCTTTACAATCTGAAGGTTTTACCGAAAGCACTTATTGTTTGAAAGAGATTTTATTTTAGTTTTTCTACATTTTGTCAAGTTTTCTGTAAAAGATTTGTGTTGGTCTTTTTTGTTTGTTTTTAACAGGTCTGCCAGTCATCTGTGGTGGTGTCACTGCTTTTTTCTTTGGATTTTGCTCTTTGTAACCATGCACCTTTAGCAGTTACAGGTTTATTTTGTGCTTGGCTATGGGTATAGGTAGCTAAAAGCATTTCCGGGATAGACTAACCTTTAGGGCTTAAAGAAAGCATAAGGGCCTGCAGTGTTTGAGTTTTGACACTTTAGTAATCTGGTTAGCCTTAAGTGTAGGCCGTTTACTTGGGAATAAAAATAGGCTTCCTGTTCTGGTACTCTGTGCAGCCTCTTGTTTCAGAATTTCTAGTAATACAGGTTTGAGCATACATATTTTTGGGTGTTTGGAAATACCTGAGAACTTTGCTCTCTGTGAATGGAGTTGGTCTTATTGTTCCAAAGATTCCTGGGATCCATGTGTCCAAAGTGATCTTTGTCACAGTTTTACAAACCGTCCCAGGGTATCCATTTGTAATTGAGGTAGATTGGAAGAGGATATGTTGGGTTTGGGTTTGGATTGTCAGGAGAGTGGAGTTATAGCTTTTGCCCATATGGATATTCCCTTTTTACTGCTTGGCTTTGTCCTACCTCCAGTGGAAAGGTAGATTCCTGAAGGTAGCTCAAATGTATTTGACAGAGAAGTGAAACAGCTGGTTTGGACTGAATCTTCTTCCCCTTTTCCCCAGTTTAAGCAATTTAAGTGAGGATCCCAAAGGGCAAACCCTCTAAAGGGGCACTAAAGCTGTCCAGTTTACATGCTGTCAGGGTATTGGTTCTCAGTTGGGCATGACCCCTAATAGCTGTCTGCTGACTTACATGATGCATTCCTTGCATCATAGCCACACTTGACAGTATTTGCCAACCTAGGACACAAGGTAGTCTTGGCACTTGTCTTAAGGACAGGGCTGAGGAGACACTGGATAAAGGCTTCATTTCGTAAAAGTCTCCTGGTACTTCAGCATACAGTTTGGCTGTTACCATTGTTGGCTTTGCCTTTTGAGGTATCTAACTTTCTCAAAGTGGTTAAGTATCTTTCTTGGTCATTTAGAAGGTGGTTCTTACGGTAAATCCTACTGGAGTCCATGGACACCGCAGATGGATTAGTAGTAGGATTCTTCAAGTATTTGCATGAGTCCACAGCCCTGTTAAGATTAGAGCAAGTGTTTGGCAGTCTTGTCCACAGATGCACTTTGTAATGCACCCCCAAGGCTTCAGTCACTACAGGAATAGCTAAAGGTATTTTCTCTGGCAAATCTAGAAGTTCCGTGTACCTTTTCTTAGGCATTGGACTCCCATTTGAAATGATTATATATTCTATTGAAGGCTTCTACAAATGAGAGATCCTCTGACAGGAAGGCAGAAAAGTAGTTCTCGGTATTTGACTTTTGGCTGAGGGGACTGCTTGTCTAGTTCATCTGCCTCAGATTGATTCTTGAAGTGGGATGTTTTCCTCAAACTTCCACTGACACTGATAATTGCAGGTTCTTGAGCCTACCTCTTTAGGTCTTGAGGAGCCCGGGGGGATTGGAAGGGGAGGGACTGACCATCTCCAGTTGAGATGGATGTCATACTTGGAAGCCTTGGCTCTGTTTTCAGGAGTGACTGCAGCCTCTCTGAGATCTGAGTGGGCACCATTAAAATCCATTTTAGACCTGTCTGTGGACTTCCTTGTCTAAAAGAGCCAAGGGAATACCACTCATACCCTCTCAGCTTCCATATTTTCTCAATGTACAGATTTGCCATACTCTTTTGGTCAGTTCCCAAAATTTGTGGTTTTCTAGCAAGTCCTTCAGGATTGTAGTCACTAAAGAATGACTAGTTTCAGACTTCCTATCTTTTAGGAAATGCATGCTAAAACAAAATACTTTAGCAACTTTCTAAGTTTATAAGGGCGATATTTAAACTCTGTCCCTGACTGTCCCCCTCAGACTTGTGCTGAGAGGTTGATGTATGGACATTAGAATGAGCACCGGAACCAGATGCCCACATACTTTGCAACTGACTGCAGGGTTTGGGTTTAGAAGCACTTGCAATGATCATAGTGCATGAAAACCTTCTGATAGGTATCTTCAGAGGCCTTGTTCGAAGTAGGTGACAGATAAAGGCTGAAAGTACCATGCTAGCCAATTGCTTTGGGGTTAAGGTGGTCTTTGGATACTCAGGACCTCTTCTCTTTTTTTTTTTTTTTTTTTTTTTTTGTGTGTGTCATTAGAGCAGCCATGGACAGGAAGTGCAGCCCTTTCTGGCTCAGTCCTATAGAGATTTTACTGCTTAATTGCTTGTGGAATAACCTAACACAGCAGTGATTTGAACTCTGGATTTACTTCCTACAGTTGAATTTAAGTTATCCAAATCCCTCCTGCATGAAAAACAAGCGAAGACACCACTAGTGGGTACTTACTGTACTTTGTAAACCAGTGTGAAGCAGTTGAGTGACACTTGGTAACTCGCCTCAGAAGTCTGACTTCCTGATGTAATGCTGGAAGAAAGAACTAGAGAGACTGCTGTGGATGTCATTTGTATCGCAGACATGATGCCATGTATGAGAGCATCCACCTAGCATGGAGGGGTGAATTCCTGCAGCAGAGGTCCCAAGTGTTGTAACTACTGCAAACAAGCATAACTGAATATTTGCAGTTACTGTAAATTCATAAAACAGTTTTACTTTCTACCCATGGTTGATTGCTACTAGCTGGAAAAGCTTTCCCAATTGTAGGTATTGGAGCCTGTATAAAGATGGTTTTGCTATGAGTTTATTCTCTCTAGCATTGGTCCCACCTTATGATAGACTGAAACATTTACACTGGTTTCATGGGAAAAGAAAAGTTTCTCTTGCTTGACTGGTACAGAATGGAAAGACTAATGTATTTGCCTTTTCCTCCATCCAGAAGTCTGTATGATCTGTAGTTCCCTGAGTAACAAAACCCCATAAGAGGCCTGTCAAAGGCAAGCATCCTTTCATAAAGGACGTGCCTGAGGAGAGGGAGTCAACTTTGGCATTTAGCAGGCCTCTAATAGGACTCTGGATATCTAGCCCACAAGTCCCATATCCGTTTTGTCCATTTCTTTGCAAGCTGGGCAGTTTAAGCAGATTTTACTGTTCAATCTGTGTGGCAACATATCTTAAATGAATGCCACAGTAACTGGAGAGCCAGATACAGACATTGGCAAAAAAGCTGTAGCTCCAAATCTGAAGCAGATTTTCCTTCTCCCTTTGATCTGAACTTTTCAGGGCATCAGTCATCAGAAGCACCTGCTGCCATAGGGATGTGTATGAAATTTCCCTTTCCATTATAACTGTTCACAAAGATGGCCTTGGAAGTTGTCGGCATGTATCTGCTCCTATAGAATTGTGCTTGAGGATGACTGCTGTCCCAGTCTTCACCCTGTTGGACTGAAAGCCAGTTGTGGTATTGAAGATGCACGACTGGTGTTGGATGAGTCTTTCCAACATTCTGTGCATGATAGAGGCGTCTGAGTTAGTCAGCTACCACCTGATTGAAGGCTGAGATGATGGAAGGAATGGAACTAGATAGACTGGTAAAATTGACTGCTGTGCTCAAAAGTTTATCAGGATCTCCTGATATTTTAAAACCCACATGGACAAACATGCATTAAAATCCATAAGTAAATGAAAGGGAGCACATAGACACTAGTCTGATAAATCTGAACACCGTGGTTTTTGGGCGACTGACTACCCATCCATTGACTGTGTAAATTACTCCTGCTGAAACTCACTTGCCCAAAGGTTCCTCCTACACCATCCAAAACCACATCACACATACCTACATATGTGGAGATCCTCACCAGAAACGTACCTAAACACCAGAGACCTCCCAAACACAAGCACACTACACACAGTTACTCTGCACAGCTCATGCACCAGTTTCTCATTTGTCAAACCTTTAAGGCAAAACAAAATCAAACATTAGTCCTAGGTGATTCCATCGTGAGACTGATGTCTGTCTCCCCAGACTGGATAAGGAAAAGGTCACGGTTAGCGGTCTCTCAGGTGCCAGGATGTGCCACATTACACATGCACTAAAGTCTCTCAACAGGTACTGTTATGTCTCTTGTCATAATCCATGTTGGTGTGAACAATTTGAGACGTACCTTTCAACTATATGAAGACTGAGCTCTCTGACTGTCTCAGGCAAGTATGTCCCTAGCCTTAAGCGGCATTTTACCTTCACCTAGGATGATACCTCAGTACAAACAGAAAATGATCGACTTCAGTAATTGGCTATGCTTGTGGTGTCATTCTAAGAGGATCCCACTGTCTGCCTGGGATGACATGATCAATGAACTTCAGTGCTATGCCAGAGATGGTCTTAATCTGTCACCCCTGGGATTTCAGCTACTGCCTAAGGCTCTTGCCACCCCCATAGTGCCTTTTTAGGCAATGTCTCCAGGACAAAATTCCCCAGTGTAAAAACTCTATAAACAACGTCAAGGTTATGCTGCTAAACACTAGGATTCTCAACATGAAACTGCATTCGCTGTAAGCTGTCCTCACCTTGGAAGACAATGGGAGACTCCTCCATCCACACCTTTAGACCTCAAACTGAAGGCGTGAAAGCTAAAGGAGGCAGTGTAGCAATATTTAAAGATAAATGCACCTCCAGACTGGTTAAACAGTGTGATTCCCTCGAGACATTTCAGGTGCAATTGTCTGCTGGTAAGACACCTATTCAAGTCATTGCCAGCTACAGGACCCCCTCCATGAACCAGAACACACATTGACTATTCAGATCTACTCGAGTCGAAGATGCATCTGAACACCATGGCTTTGGGTGACTGACTACCCATCCATTGACTGGGTAAATTACTTGTGTTTAAACTCAGTTGTTCAAAGGTTCCTCAACTTTAACTTCAATGCCCTGGACCAGCTGACACCCCTCACCAGGGGTGCCAACATGCTGGATCTGGTGCTTACTAATTATGGCAGACCACTGTAGCACCCCCCACTGTGAGGTCCTCCCTGGTGAAATATGACCATATATCGCCCCCCCCCCCTGCAGCAACTAAACAAAAAAAAAAAAAAATTCCAGAGTAAATTATAGCCTTTTATGGGATGGTATAAATAGCTTCACTGCGCTTCCTCCCTCAGATGGCAGTAGCACCTGTGCTGAGCTCTACACCAATGCTTTATACAAACACATGTATGCCTGCCTTGACTTGGCTGTACCTGATAGGACCAAAACAAGCTCCTCAAGGAAGAGCAAACATGCCTGGTGGACAGCTGCCATTAACAGGCTTTACAATAAGAGGAAGAAATTGCTGTCTGAGTAAGAGGGTGCAAGCCCTCCTAAACTGGAGACACTCCCTCAGCTTAAACAAGACTATTTGTGAAGTCCTCCAAAGCAAACTAAGAGTCCAAATTAGCTTCCTCAACAAAGGACAACCGCAAGCATTCTATAGTTGCATCTGTAACCTAAAAAGAAAGGCCCAGATTTGTGCAAAACTGGTAGTTAATGATGCCACATATACTGAGCCTGTGATCATAATCTGTTTGACAGGTTCTGTGAAAACTTCACTCCTCAGTCCCTGCCACGTATACCCCATGTCATCCCTGCCACCTGTCTCCTACCTTGCATATTTAAAGAGCAGGTCGTAAATGCCCTCTAAGGACAAATGCAGCATCTGTGGGACCTGATAACATCCCGGGCTGCATCCTACATGGGCTACAACATGAATTAGCAACACCATTGGGTACTCCTTTTAATCATAGTCTAAGCACTGGGTTCATACGAGCTGGATGGAAAACAGTTACCGTTATTCCCCTGCGCAAAGGTGGTTCTTCCAGTGACCCCAGGAACTAGACCTATTCGCCTGACTAGCCTTACCTGCATGGCCATGGAACAAATCATGGACCTTATAAACAAAGATATAGGTGATCTCCAAACACTTGACCCTACTCTGGATTTGTCAAAGGGAGATCAAGCCCGTTAAACCTGGTTGACTACAAGATGGTCAACAAGGCCCTGGACAATGGGAAATCTGTGCATACTGCCTACCTGAACTTGGCCAAAGTGTTTGACATTATCCCCCACTAAGGCGGCATTGACGAACTTCCCCAACTAGGCATCAACCCTTGTATCATTAGATGGGTCGCTAACTGGCTCACTGATAGAACTCGTATAGTCTAAATAGGGGAATCCACCTAGAACAGCAGACCTGTAACCAGTGGTGTTCCACAGAGATCAGTCCTGGGACATCTACTGTTTGGAATCTATTTCTCCTGAAGTACTAGTGCCAAAGTCATGGCCTTAAACTCAGTGCAAGCAAATGTATTCCTTTCGGTAAAAACTATGTTCTTGCTTAACTACCACATCAATAGCAACAGCTTAAGTATTCACTCAGTAGTGAGAGACCTGGGCACACAAGTTGACAGCAAGCTTACCTTTGACCACCATGTCTCCACAGTGGTAAGAAGGGCATTCTGTATTGCTCATTTCATAAGTAAGGGCATTGCCTCCAGAAAAAGTTATAACCTTCTTGTACTCTTCCCTCATCAGGCCAATGGAGTACAATGCCCCTTTTTGTATGTACCTTTCTAAGCACCTGCAGGAATTGGAGAAACCAGAGGTTCCTTACAAGGAAAATTTAAAGGTCTTCAGCATCTGTCCTATGGGGATTATCTGAAATCACTGTCACTTTTTTCTATTTCATAGAGTACGCAGATGTGATCTCTGCCTTGCATATAAGGCAATCTCTGCTTTATGGGAAATGCTATAATATCCACAAGTCAAGTGGTACATGGGTTACTTGCTCTAAAGACTTTAACCTGGTATGTGATATGACATTAATAAAACCTGCTGGAGGGATAGATTTGTCTCCCAGAGGTTACCATTGGAACATGTTACACTTCATGATGAGTACCTCTTTGGCCCTCTTCAAAAGCAATCTGGATGGTTGGATGGGTGACCATAAATTCACCACAGGGGGTTCCACCTGTGTCCATCTTGGACAGGAGCAGTAGGTCCTGATCATGGAAATAAGGATAAGAACTTGGCTAGGCTTGTAAGGGTCCTATGGTCATTAGCCTAGTAACTTCTTATGATCCTATACTGTACAGTACTAAACTCTTAAAGAATGCTGATAAGTTGTCAATTAATATGGTAACTGCATCTACCACCAATACTTCTATTATAAAACCACCTTGTTGTGATATATTGGATATGCTAATAGTTAAATTTAATGAGCCAGTTTTTGAAGTGTCTTGATTTGAAACTTGTCTTTGAATCTGCCTTCCTCTTATGTATGTACTGTAAATGTTAAAACTTTAATTAGGAAAAGAAAATTGTTTTTAAATATGCGTCTGGACCCATAAATCAAATTATTTGGAAAATTTTGGTTTGCCATAATAGGTGTTAGGGCTGTGATACATGAGAGTAGCCTGTTTCGTTTGAGCATGTGTACTTGATTGAAATTGTATGACAATTTTTTAGTAAACCTTTTTTATTTACGTGACTGGTGTGGAAGGTGATTAAGAACTGGATTTCAACTGAAGCTTTTAAAAGCTGTGGTAACTAATGACCTGTTAAGAATTTTGACTGGGGGTTGTGAGCAAATTTTCTATGGTTTTGGACCTTACTGGAAACTGTACAGAACAGAAAATTGTTTGGAGGTTGGTCGGGCTAGAGTTGTGTATACCAAGGTCCACTGCACTGAACCTTTCTGCCAGGATGTTGGCAATGTCTGTGGGTTCAGTGTATGTTTTGTCATTTTGCACCAACTCTGAGCATATCTGGGAGTTTCCTCCCAGGTTTCTGACCTAACTAAAGAAGGCCTTGTGATTATCTTTAGTGTCTTGTGCAATTTTTCTTTCGAAGCTGGCCTTAGATGATTTTGAGGGATCGTAGTTTCTTGCTAGTACTGATCAGGGATGCCTTCCCTTTTTGGGATTTTGCTCTGTCATGTAGTAGCTTTCTCCTTCTGTTGTATAGCTTATTTATGGCTGGGGTCCACCAGATAGGTGGTCTGCCTTTGGAGGAGTGAGTCTTGGTTTTATTTGGGATAGCATGCTCCATGCATTCCTGTAGGTGTCCATAGAATGCTTTTGTAAAGGATTCTGCATTTTGGGCCGTATTTTCCACTGGCCCGGGGGCTTTGAAGGATTCCACCTTGGTTTTGAGAAGTGTGAAGTTTGCTTTTGAGAAGTTCTTCTTCGTGGTTTCCTTGGCTAGGGGTGGGGACGGAATGTGGATGTCCAGTGAGATTTGTTTATGGTCTGATCTTGCCAATGAGGGGTATACCTCTGGTGTGGAACAGAGACCCCATGTTGGTGATGACCAGATCAAATATGTTTTCCCCTCTTGTGGGAGTGGTGACCAGTTCCATAGCATTTGAGTTCATAAATTCTGGGAACCGTTGGGCGAGGGTGTTTGGGCTTGAGTAGTTTTCCCAATCAATGTTTGGGTAGTTGAAGTCACCCAGTATAATGGTGTTTGGAGAGACCTTCATATTCTCCAGTGTTCTCAGGAAAGCTGAGTGAGGTTCCTGTGTTTGGATGGGTGGTCTGTAGCAGGCTACAAACTGCAGTTTTGCCCACTGTTAGTTGCACATGGATGGTCTCTGATGCTTCATGCAGTGCCACGAACCTGGAGGTGTGGGTATCTTTGATAAATGTGTACTCCCCCCTCCTTTTGTGGCTCGGTCTGAGTTTTGGGGCCAGAACGCATGGTATGAAGTATAACCTGTTAGTGCTGGGGTGCTCTCGGGAGCCTTGAACCAGGTTTCTGTTCCTGCACAGATAACGATATTCTCCATACTGAGGAGAGTCTCGAGTGCGTGCATCTTGAAGTTTGGACTTCTGGTGTTGAGCAGCATTGCCCTTAGTTTTTTTTTCTTGTTTTCTATGGAGGTGGGTTTGTCTTTTGAGCCTTGCCTAAAAATGGCTCTATGGGGGAGGCAAGAGCTTTTGCCAGTATTTGAAAACCCAGGGGTGACAGATGCAAGCCTTCCCTAGCGAAGCAACATGGCTTGAGCATGGCATCCCAGGCTGTTTGGGAAAATGAAAACATTCATTCAATGAATGTAATTTGGATATGCAATGGGGAGACATCTGTGGACTGGTTTAGAACATTTAGTACCAGTAAAGAATTTAACAATATTCCATTAACTATCAGAAAGATGTTTATTTTTAATGCTGCTGCAAAATTTGTAGTTTTATTCTGTATGCAAGAGTTGCCTGTAAAAGGGGAAGTGAAAAATCTGAAAGTGTGAAGTAATGTTTTCTGTGCCGGTAGTATAAAGCAAGAGGATGTCTTGCACTAGAATAAATGCAGAATTAAGAGATTGTGTATTAGATAAGTGTGTTTTTATAGATGGGATGGAGCTTTAGAACAAGATGATATGGATAAGTTTATTGGCCTTTCAAGGCACACTAATGTTCAGGTATACCAATCTCAATACACAGATAATGGATTTTTCCAATACGTGCTGTATACTAGGGCATGAAATTACAAGGGATTTCCTTGAATGTTTATACTAGTATTAGAAGCTTAGAGAAGAGCAAATTGAATGAAAGATTAGGTCAAGCGGCTTGCTCACTTGGATGAGAAAATGAAGGTTAAAGAAAGCTTAGCTGGGCTACATGGTTTCAGATGCTTATACCTATAAAAGGGGTTTGCTGTGAGACATTTTGTAAGTGAAAATGTTATTGGTAGTGTTGAATGGGTGATAGTTTTGACTATACTGGTCTGATGTAGTTTGTGTGATTTTAAGAAACAGGCAGAGGTGGGCGGGGTTAAAGATTAGAGCAAATTTTCTATTTGAAAAAGAGGACTTCATGTGAGTTTAGTAGATTTTTGAAGTGCAGTTTTTATCCATCATGGTGAGTTGCCAAAAGTTAAAAGTGAGTACCTTTAGTAAGATAGCTGTAAAAGCATCAGTCACATTACAATAGCTGGGTTTTAGCTGCATGGCTTTCTAGGGTCATGATTCTGCTTTGTAGTTAGTGCTATAGAGGCACACTCAATTTTATACTACCCCAAAAATGAGCCAGAAGCAGCCTGTTGGGTGCAATCAGGGGATACATGCACTAGAGACTTGAACATTCAAGATGTATGCACTAAGGTGAAATGTTCCATTTTGCAGCAGTTGTTACTTCATCAAGACGAAGAAGAATTTATGGATAGCAGCAGTGCTTGACTGTTGGACCCCAGCTTTGAGGTTTGAACACAACTTGAGTATCTTACCTTAGTCTGTCGATTGGGTAGTGAGGGCAGTGAAGAGAATAAATTAGTGTTCAGTGTGTGGTCTTCGTAACTGCAAATTCGCACAGTAAATTACTTGTAGTTCTCTAGTTTAGGGACACTGTTAAACCAGCCCATCTATTTTTAACTGAAACATTGTTACTGAGCAACTGCTTTCACAGGGACACCTAAGGTTCAAGAGCATTTTAAGTTTTTTCTTTGCAGGGGTGATCTAAACTGTATTAAGCGGCACTCTGTCATGAGGTAAGTAAATAGCAGACTAGAGAAAAAAGCTGATTTATGAGCACTGCTTACTAGTAAACCCCTGAAAGCAAAGCTGATTTCACAGTGCACACTTAGTTTCTAGGTAAACATCAGACAACACTGTCACTTGCAGATAGAAAACAGCCGATGTTTTATATGTAGCACTTTCTTTTCAGTTCCTACCAACTGCCTGTAGCAGTGTCCGGTGGAATGATGGGGTTGTTTACATTAAGACTAAACTGTGTAGATAACTGGCTGCAAAAAAAAAAAAAACTAGTATGTATTAAGTTTGTAACAGATTTGTATACCACAGAACAAATCTGGCAGAAGGTACAGTACTTATACCAATAAACATTTGTTAAGAGTTGTCATGGTTAACTAATACTAAAGGCTTGAAATAATTACACCTACTAGAGAAGTAAAAGTCCCACGTAAAATTAGTTTTTAGCTACCAATGTCTAAATTGCTTAGCCTTAAAGTTCAGGCAAAAAAAAAATATCAGTAGGTTTAACTTTTCAGTTTCTGGTAGCTACTGTCCCTAGTCAGTGATTGGACAGGTTAGAGCAATTGCGGAGTCTGATCAGGAGGGCATAGCTTGGACTGCTGGTTCATAGACTCAGTCTCTTAAACATACCTCTCAACTGTTCAGATTTTGCCTCAGCTTTGGTATATAACTCAATTTGTAGATTTCTAGCAGTTCATTGAGGATTGAAGTCAGTAAATGGCAGACGGAGTTTCAGATTTCATATACTTCAAACAAAATAAAATGTTCTAGCAACTTTCGAAGTACATAAGAGCAATATTTAAAATCTGCCCCTATTTTTGGATCTTGGTCATCCCATTATTTTTGGCTCTCCAGATTTCTTGTGCCAAGAGGTTTTGAGGTATGCTCTTAAGTACTTCAGCTGTGTAACGCCCCTGAGTTTATTGAAGCATTACCTGATTTCTCTGATGGGGACATTCAGGGCCATTTTGCATGAGAATCAAGTCAGTGATGACCCAACATTATGGAGCCATGATCAGAGTAGAGGCAGTTTGCTAGTTATAAAGGCACTGTAAGGAGCAGTGGTGTGTTGTGGCGTCACTACTTTTTTTTTTAAGAAAACTCACATCCATACTATGCTCTCAGTAAGATCTTTTACCATTTGCATAGTCCAGGGCATCTACAGGATCTTGAGTGGGAGACGTGCTGATTTTAGCTGTAGTCTCCATCCTAACTCTATTGACTATTAACTTAATAAAAACAGGCATTGTTTTGGCTAAGCTCCCTTTAATTTTTGTCTTTGTAATAGCCACATTCACAGTGGACTTGTTGCATCCTTATAGTACAAGGCAAAAGTCAGTATCCAAAATTGTCACTTGAACCATATTTCTCAATGAATCAGGGGTAACTCTAGGACAATCAGGACACTTAAATCAGTATTGACTTGATACTGACAGAATAAGTCAGAATTAGTGCACATTTTCTGAAGTAAAAAGCCTTAACTCTTGAGTAATTCACTAACTTTTCTCCAAACTACATCACTTTTTAGGAGGGATTAAGATGGATAGAGATAAAATTTGAGTCAAAATTAGAGATGTCCTTAAGTCGGGGACTGTTCTGTACCTTAGTTCTTACTATAAAAAAATACAATAGTTTAAGTGGTGGTGCAGGAAGATGGGGTGAGTAATAAACAGCTGTTGAGGAAATGAGGGAGCAGTTTATAGCTGTGGTTGTAGAAACCTTGGGCAAACAGCTTACAGCTGCGTTTGGAGAAAAGGCTCCAGCTTTAAGTTCCTAATTTTAATTTTGGGTAACTTCTCAATAAAATTGATTACTGTTGGGGGGGGGGTCAGAAGAATGGCTGGCTTCTGGCTTTATGCATTTTTCTGCCATGTTTACTAACTCCAACCCATTATTTTCCCTCATCCTAGATGCCTCCAAATAAGGGTGAGGGTGCAGAGAAGACCTGCCATACAGTCATCGTGGTGTTCACATAATTGCAGCATTCTGGCAGTAAGGATGTCTTGTATCCCACACGTTATGTGTGTGTACATCTCCACAGGCATATTTTATGCTCTCCATGTGTGTGTGCTCCCAAACACTTCAGGGACATATCACTGGCTTGGGGATCTTTAGTCCATATCCCTGTGATCCTTGGGAACATGTTAGACCTTCACTTGGACAGGAATGGTTTGATCTTCGTGTTTCACTGTTGCAGTCATCACATTTGGGTTATCTGCCTGCAGTTAGCCCTAAGCCGGCCTGGATACCATAGTCTTAATTCCTGCATCTGATGCTGTCTCTCCTTCCATGACGTCAGTTGGTCACAGGTATAAAACATGCAGCCGACGCCATTACATCAGTCTTTCTTGCCACCAAGTACCCCGTTGGGATCCTTTTTCTTGATCTTAACCAATGTCAGTAAAAGTTAACAATTGTCTTACCTGTGGAAAGCAAATACCTCAAAGATTTTCATTCGTACTGTATTCCTTGCTTAGGGTCCAGACCGACATCCCTCGCTGTCTGTTTTGTGCTTTTTTCAACCTCCAAACTATTTGTCGTCGGGCTATATTTGCAGCAAATTATTTTGGTACTCTCTAACTATCCAGAAATGGCTTCGGTAAGCCATCAGACTACAGATATTCTGAAAAAACTTGAGTATAAAGACAACCTCATAGGACTAAAACTGCAGATGACTCTTCTGTTAAGCTAGTCGCCAGTACTCTGGCACTTTTGCAGCCCCTGATGCACGCTATCTCATACTAGAAGGCCTCTACTGAGACCCATTCTGAGTCCGGTATGCAGCGAGATGCTTCTTTGACTATGGAACCTGCGGATGTGTCTAACTTGGATGGGTCTGGAGCCACTGTGCAGGCACCGGCTTCTGAGGGTGTATTCAGGCCTACAGACTTGCATTTTAAACTGATGCCATTTTCTTCATCCAGGCCTAAAGCTCGACCCACGCCTAGAAAACAGACGTCCAAACCGCATGCTCAGGCCCATATTCCTAAAAAACAAATGCTTAGCTTAGAATGGCTGAAAACCTTACCATAATTAGGGGAAGCCAGCCTTCGCCCTCTTAGACTTGGAACTGGTTTTCCTTCTGATCAGGAATCTGACATTTCTGTTTCTTTTGGTGAAACCTTGCAGACTCTTGGAGCATTTCCACTGGGAAAGTCAGGATTACTGTGACTCCAAAAAGGGGCTTAAGGAATTCTTACTCCTCCCTCAACACAGGCCCTTAAGCTATCCCTCCTGTTCTGGACTTTGTAGATGCTTTCTTGGAATCTAGCTTTTCCCCAGACATTTTACATCCAGCTCTCAGAAAACCTGCCCGGTATTAGAGTACCTGACTCCTCAAGTTCCTCCAAGAATCCTACTGCGGATCCAGAGACCATTTCCCAAGGACCAAAGAGCATTAAGGCTACTGCTGCCAAAAACCCTACCCCTTCTGATAGAGATTCTAGAGCCTTGGACAGATGGGGTAAGAAGGTATATACTTCTGCTACTTTGGTCATTAGGGCTTTAAATTGCCAGTTTCATATGTTAAAGTACCAGCAGCATATTATAGGACTAACAGAAAATGATGATTCCTGACTGTGCTGAACACAAGGTATTACAGAATTTAATGCATTCTGCAGAACAAGTTGGTAAACATACTTTGCAATGTGGTTTTTGACTCTCTAGAAGCATCTTGCAGGGCTGCTGTCACTGGGTCTGTACTTGGAAGGCATGCTTGGCTTAAGGAGAAAAACTTGGCAGATCATTTTAAAGCTAAATTACTGGATGCTCCCTTAAACCAAGACCCCCTGTTTGGCAACAAAGCGGAAGTCACCCTCAAAAAGATGGAGGAAAAAGCTAAACTGTTAGATTTCCTGCAAGTACAACCTCCCAGATTTAGTAGGCATTGGCCTTCAAAGAATTGGTCCTTTCCAACCTCTTCCAGGCCTTCAGTCCAAACCCAGAAACAGCAGACCACCTAGGTTACAGTCTCAGGCTATGCACAGGCCTAAGCAGTGGGGGGCTCCCACTTCCAAAGCAGGGAGTAGTAGGACACCCCCTATAGAAAAATGGCACAATGACTTGACCTTAACCCTTCCAAGCCCTGCTCAACTGCCTACTCCCTTAGGAGGAAAACTCGCCCTGCATGCAAAAAACTGGGAACTCGTTACCCAGGAAAAATGGGTTTTTAATAGTTTCCCAAGGATACAGATTACTTCCACGCCCTACCCAACCCCAAACGGTTGTTCAGACCTACCCAACCCCAAATGGTTGCTCAGACCTACCCCCAAATCAGTGGGCCGACGCTCTACAGCAGGTTCTCAAAGTATCAGGGCTATTCAACCTGTCCCAGCAGAAGAAAGGGGACAAGATTTTTATTCAAGACTTTTCTTGGTACCCAGAAAAGACAGCTCCTGGCGTCCTATCCTGGACTTGGTAATCCCAAGGATACAGATTCCACTTCCACTCCTTACCAGCCCCAAACGGTTGGCCAGACCTACCCCCAAATCAGTGGGCAGAGGCTCAAAAGCAGGTTCTTTCTCTTCTAAGTATCAAAGCTATTCAACCTGTCCCAGAAAAGGAATTGGGGGCAAGGTTTTTACTAAAGAATTTTCCTGGTACCCAGAACAGACAATTCCTGGCGTCCTAACCTTGACATGTCTATCCTAAACACCTTTTTGGTAATCCCAAAATTCAAAATGCTAACTCATCAGCTGGTTCCCATGCTTGCCAAAATGCCTGGTTGGCAACACTGGATTTAAAGGAAGCCTACCTGCACATCCCAATAAGGGAATCTTGCAGAAAATGCCTACACTTCAGAGCAGGTTACATGCACTTATCAGTTCTCTGCACTGCCCTTTGTGAATACCCTGAGTGCAGTAGATAAGCCAAAGTGCCTAGCTCCAGTCATTGCATACTGCAGGCAAAGAAATATTCAAATATAACAGTACTTGGAGACTATTCTGTTTCAGGCAGAAAGCCAGGACTTGCTATTGAAACATCTGGCATTCATAAAGGAACTTCTAACCTCACTGGGGTACATCATAACAGAAAATAAATCTCACCTAGTACCCTGCCAGCAGATTGTATTCCTGGGAGCAAGCTTGAATACAACTTCCCAGATGGCCTACCTCATGCCAGAGAAACAAGTTTGACAGCCTACTTCAAACTACTGTCTGCAAAGACCCAGTTGTCTGCAAGGAAAATTCTGCAAGCCCTGCAGTTCATGGCCTCTTGTATTCTACTAATTCCATGTGCAAGACTGCATATGAGGAAACTACAGTGGTATCTAAAAAGCCTATGGTGTCAACATTCTCAGGACCTGGAATCAATGATTCCTATCATTCCTTGTATAAAGACAGTTCCTTTGGTGGACAGAGGCCTGCTACCACAAGGGGCTCCCTTTCACTCTACTCCCTGCCGCCCAAACCCTAATAGACGCATCAGACTATGCTTGGGGGGCTGACTTTGCAGGGCAGTGCATTGAGGGCAAATGGAACCCGAGACAGATGCACCTGCATATCAACCAAAAAGAAATGTTGGCTCTACAGAATTCCCTGACAGCCGTCAAAGACCACATTCTTCCAGGACAATTATTGGTAAAGAAAGAACACCATAGTTATGTGCTACATAAAAACAAGCAGGGGGGAACCCACTCATACCCTCTCAGCAGACTAGCCATGGCTTTGTGGAACACAGCCATGAGCTACTAAGTGCACCTACAAGCTCAATTCCTGCCAGGCAAGCTAAATTCACTGGCAGACGACCTAAGCATAAATCTCATGGACCCACACAAATGGAAACTGGAACCAAAAAATATTCAACCTCTTGAACAAATGGGGGGGGGGGGGGGACTTCAGAGATGGACCTATTTGCCTCCCCTCAGAACTACCAATTGGACACATTCTGCACAAGGACGTCCCACAGTCAAGCTTGGAAAGTGGATGCCCTGTCCTTTACCTGGGAAAGCCTCTGTTTATGCTTTCCCCCTCTGCCTCTCCTCTCGAAGGTTCTGATAAAGCTCAAACAGGACAAGCAAAGGACAATACTGATGGCACCAGACTGGCCACGCCAGCACAGGTACCCTCTCTTGTGCAGTATGACACTGCTGGAACCATGGCACCTGCCTCAGACCCCTTTCCTGCTGTCCCAGAAGGCAGGCCAGATTCTGCACCCTCTGCTTCAAACCCTGATCCTTGCAGCCTGGCTAATTCCTTGAGCTCTCCAGTAGTATCCCTCAGTAAGCCTAGTACTAGAAAATCCTATGCTGGAGTGGAAAAGATACTGTTCCTGGAGCCAGACTCTGGGGATGGGCACAACTGTGCCCATCTTACCTCATATACTTCAGTACTTAACAGAAATGCTCCACAAGGGCCTATCCTTAATTAAAATTCATGCCTTTGCCATTTCAACAGAATACTGCACCACCCCTCTTCTCTTACCCCCTGCTAAAGAAATTCCTCAGAGGGGCCAAAAATGTGACCCCCCCCCCCCAGGAGAGCCTCTACTCCAGCCTGAGACTAACTTTGTATTGGAAAAGCTCACTCTCCCTCCTTTTGAGCCAGCTGCAACTGCAGAGTTGAAATTCCTTTCTTGGAAAACTGCCTTCTTTTTAGCCATCACTTCAGCAAGAAGAGTGTTTGAATTACAGGTCTTCATAGCAGTGGAGCCCTACATTTTCTTCCATGCAGACAGGGTTTCCCTCAGGACCAATCCTTCCTTTATGCCCAAGGTGGTGTCTAGCATGGCCCTAAATCAGTCCATTCATTTGCCTACCTTTTTCCCGAATCCACAAAACAAAGGAGAATGAATACTGCACTCCGGACATGCACAGACCACTTAGATTTTATTTGGACAGGTCTAAGCCTCTCAGAAAATCTGAACAGCTGCTAGTTGGCTTTGCTACAGGGGCAGAGGGGGGGGGGGGCATTTCAACGTGAACCATTTCTAAATGGATAGCCCACTGCATTAATTTCTGCTATAAGCACCATGGAAAACCTACCCCACAGGGGGATAAGATCGCATTCTACCAGGGCTGCATCTACCTCTACAGCCTTTCTGAGGAGTCCTTACCAGGGACATCCTAGAAGCTGCTACCTGGAGCTGTACATACCTTCACCAAGCATTACCACATGCCTATTTTGTCTAAATCCAGAGCTGGTTTTGCCACTGCAGTCTTGCAGGGCTTAATAGCTGGCCCTAATGCTCTCTAACTTCCTCCTTCCTTCCTTAGCTTTGGGAATCAACCCAAATGTGATGACTGCAACAGTGAAACACTAAGGACATAGTACAGTTGTGTACACTTACCATAAATGTAGATGTTAGTGTATTCACTGTTGCAGTCCTGGTTACCTTCCCTCCAGCCCCCTGACTTCTCTTGGCTCTACCTTTCTTTCTTGTTTGGTGTATTTATGCTTTCTGGTGTATTTGCTTTTTGATAAAGGTGCACCATAACATATAATGGCTTCCCATTGTGGGGGCACCTAACATCTGGGGCAAAACAAACTGATGTAATGGTGTCTGCTGCATGTTTTATACCCCTAACGACCTGACATCATGGAAGAAGAGCATCTGATGCAGGAATCCAAGACTCTGGTATTCAGGCTGGCTGAGGGCTACCTGCAGGCGGATAACCCAAATGTGATGACTGCAACAGTGAATACACTCTAACATCTATATTTATGATGTGTACACTACTGTACTGTCTGAATGGGACAACCCCCCCCCCCCCCAAAAAAAAATGGGCAAGCCAACATGAATCACTAAACTCCCACCTTTTCCCAGCCTTTCAGCACTTTAACTTATTCAGGCCAGGGTTGGTCTCTGTATTCATACATGAAGAGCTAGACTGAACATTTCAATAGCAGTATGGTACATGATGTGTTATCCATGTCACTATTCCTCACTTCTAGGTCATAGGATCCTAATATTGGATCCAAGCTGGCAACTTTTCAGACAGATCCTAGGCTCGAGCTCTTCCTACTCCTTTATCCCCTCCGATCTCGTTTGCCACTCACTGCTACAGACGTGATTCCTCTGGCTCGAGTCCTATGGGATAAGTGCTTACTTTCAATATCGATGTTTGTCTTTCTGGCTTTAATTTTGATGGTCTCTTTAGAATTCTGTTTTAATTTTTCGTATCCTTTTGCCTTCCCCTCCCTTGCAGACTGTTTTCTTGTTGGTCCTTTTGGCACCATTTTCTGTTTTTATCTATTAGGCTTGGTTTCTTTTCTTATGATTTTTAATTGTGGTGTTGGTTGTTGATGGTCAGATCTGTTTTTTTGACTGGATTGTCCCTGGTCACAGTTCTGTTTTGCATTTTGGCTTTAGTGCTTGGTCTGCTGTTCAGCATGTCTGACAAGTCAGCAGGGTTTAAGAGGTGCTCCTCATGGTCGGAAGATACCCATTTCCATTTTGCACGAGGAGTGCTTCTATTGCTTGGGAGCCAAACACCTGGAGGGTGACTGGCACTTGTGCTGCAGTCAACCCCAGGGCTTTAGTAGAGCACCACAATAAGTTATCAAAAGGTGCATCCATTGGTCTACCAGTACCTGACCAAGCAGGGTCCTTCTGACCACGAGAGAGGTCCCCTCCATTCCAGGGTCCCCTTCCTCTAAGAAGCCTAGGCTGTCTGATCCTAGCTCCTCTGATCTGAGGTTCAGCAAGTCTACTCCCAGATTCAAGACCTGCAGTTCGAGGCCTTTGGATTCAAGGTTCTGAAGTCTACTCCTGGATCAAAGGCCTCTGGTCAAGACTAGAGCTGTATTAGGTCCAGCCACCTCTGATCCTAGGAGTTCAAGTTCCAATTGCTCGGTTCCTCAGTTGCCCTTGGATCTGAAGTGGACAGATCAGAGACCCATATTGGATCTCACCATTTGGATTGGGGATTCTCTGGGTTCTGGCTCGGAGCAGCATTCTACAGCTCTGAGGCACAGAAGCTGTTCCAACAGGTATAGGAGGTCCTCTGGGTCTAGGCATCCATTTCCAACTAGGTCATCCAGGAGCTTTCTCCCATCTGAAATCGGATGATGTCCTTCCTCAAGGCTGAAATTGAGTTGGGGCTTCTTGCAGCCCTTGCCCCCACACTTCAATCTCCTCATCTGACCCAGGTGGTTTTGGACTTCCTGGGGTGTTGGTGAGGAGGTGATGGGGGGTCTTAGACCTCATTTTGTCTCTACCCCTTCAGTCCCTGAGCGGCTCTGCTCTACCTCTCTTGGAGCAGACTGGATCCTAGACCTGAACAGCTGCTCTGGAGTCCTTTAGAGAGGGTTCCAGTCCAGGTTTTTTAGACTTGCCTCTACCCCTCTATGCTTTGGCTCATGACAGTTCGGGGCCGGTATTATCTGGGGTTCTCGGTGGTGGCATGCTCTGCTTGCACTTCTCAGCTGGTCTTGTCTGCTGGGAGTGGGGAGGGGACATTGACTATCCCTTCAGCCTTCCAGGTAAGAGGATCTTCTCCACTGCTAGAGCTGCCTCCAATGCTCTGAGGCCCTTCCCAGCTCCTCAAATCAGAGCAGAGTCTTCTTGCCCTGCTCCTGGTCAGGCCTCCTGAACCAGCCTTCAAAGGGGGGGGGTCACCCTGCTTGGGGTTCCCCACTCCTCCATAGTCCTCTGAGCCCCCTTCAGAGGATGTACCTAGAAGAGGACATGCAAGAGGAGGCAGAGATTCTCCGATGGAGCCTCTTAGCGAGGATACAGACTTTGATGAAGGAGAGTCCCCCAGATCTCCGCCCAAAGTTGTCTCCATCAGAGACATAATAGAGATCCTCAGATTGAAGGGGCAGATGGTCCTCCTAACCCCTCATCCTCCAAGGAGTCCATTTCTGAAGGCATTTTGGATGGAACCATCTACCACCTGGGTTCCCCCACCTGCTGATGAACTGATGACCTTTTTGCCAGCAGGGCAAGGAAAAAGCCTGATACTGTAGAGCCAGTGCCCAAATAACCAGACAATTAAGTCCACCCACAGGCAGTTTTGGTTGAAAGGGATGCCATTAGATGCTATTGTGGTAGCTGCTGCCACTAAAAAGGATTTGAGACATCTGTCCATCCCCCCAGTTGGGAATCCTGGGTGATCGAAAGCAGGTTTTTGCCTCTGCTGCATTTGGTCTGTGGGTGCTTAATTACTTGGCACACTTCACCTACCTCCAAAGGGATTTGGTTAAGGAACTCACACTTCCCTTTGAGTGAATGCCTGCCTAGGATTGTCTCCCAAGCTGTCCACTCTTATGTCCCTCACTAATTGTTTATTTCCAGTGCTGCAGAAGGCACCTCCTTGAGTGGCGGGCACAGCCATTGCTATTCGGTGTTTTGACTGGCTGCTGCTATGCGGGTTTGTAGAGTCCTTTAAAGCATACTTCACCAATGCCACCTTTGGATCAACTCTTTGGTCCATCAGTCAGACACACTGATCTGCAGTGAACAAGAAGGGAAGACCTTGTCAGTTGTGAGAATAGTCTACCACTTGGTGGTCCTTTTCTAAGACCCAACGAGGGACTAGAAAATTGTGGTTCTATAAGTTGCAGCCTTCTTTTCTGGAGGGGTCAGGAAGAACCCTCTTCTAGAGATTGGGAGAGAGGGATCAATGGTAGACTGCATCCTAGAGGCAGAGGGGGTCCACAATCAGGGCTGCAGGGAGCCCTTCTTTGAGAAGCCCTTCCAGCACTCTTGATGTGTTACCAGACTGTTCTGCCCTGGAGGCAGTCGGCGGGGGGTTTGTCTCTGCACCCTTCAGCCTGAGCAGACATCACGAGATCAGTGGGTGTGAAGCACTGTTTCCAGGGACAATTTTATTCTCTTTTCATCCTCCACTAGTCAGGAAACTTCTGCCTGATATGCCACCCAGAGGGAGTTGGCTCAGTAAGAAGTGTCCGCCAGGGCAATGAGGATACGGAACTTACTCTCGCTTCTTTTTTTGGTGCCAAAGAAAATGGAGGACCTTTGTCCAATCCTGGACTTATGCAAGTTAAATCTCTCCATCAAGAAGTTGAAGATGTTCTTTGTGTTTCACTGTTGCAGTTATCACATCTGGGTTATCCCTGCCAGGGTAGCCTTCGGCCTACCTGAATACCAGAGGTTTAGTATTTCTGCGTCGGTTGCTGTCACTTCAGGACTGTCAGGTCATTAGTAGTATAAAGTAAGGCAGCCGATGTCAATCGGTCTTTCTTGCCATGGAGCCCAAAACAGAAGCAGTTCACACGAGTGCCGGTCTACCGCTGCCTGAGTTTAGTCTACCGATTTTGAAGCTGAAGTCTTCTAAACCCAAGTACCCCGTTGGGGATCCTTTATTCTTGCACTAACCAAGGTCAGAAAAAGTTAATTGTCTTGTGTGTAGAAAGCAAATACCACACACTTATTCTTACTGCGTCACTTGTTTAGGCCCAGACCAAGATGCCCCAGTTGTCTCTTCTGTGCTTTGTTCAACGCCAGAACTATCTGTTGTCAGGCCCTTATTGTAGCTAGATATTTTTGCTTACAGTCCTCAAACTCCGATATGGCTTCGGTAAGCTGTCCGACAGCAGATCTTCCGAAAAACGTAAAGATAGACTAGAGGGTCCGCACACATCAAACCTACTGACGACGCTTCCGTTGAGCTAGTAGTCAATTCTCCGGTCCTCAGTGAGGTGCTTTCGCAGCCCCTGATGCCCGCTTCTGTGGACTCACAGGCTGCCACAGAGACCCTTTCGGAGTCCAGTATGCTGTAAAGCTCTTCGACTAAGGATCCTGTGGTCATCTCTACCTTGGATGGGTCTGGAGCCGCTGGGCATGTACCAGCTTCCGAGGAAGTCCTTTGCACTACCGATTCTCGACAGACATCTTTCATGACTACCGTTCTTTTGAAAACTACTTATGCCCAGGGTACGAACCACACCCAAGAAACTGACCGAATCTCAGGCCCCTACTTCCTTGCCTTAGTCTCAAATGCTTAAAATAGTGGAAGACCTTATGCTATCCCCTCCAAAAGGAAGAGAGATCTGTCCCCTGTAGTTTTGTCTGAACAAGTCATATAACTCTGATGCATCTGAATATGAAGACATGAAACCCCTCTACTTATGAGGATTCTGATGCAGAGGATTCCATCCCTTCTGAGGATTTTTCTTTTGGGGAAGCCCTTCTTACCTTAAGGGAGCATTTCCAGTGCTAGTCAGGACTACTCTGTCTAAAAAGAGACTAGGGGAATTCTTAGGTCTTCCACAGCACATACCCTTGGCCATCCCCCCCCCCCCCAGTCCTGGATGTTGTGGAGGATGTTTTCCTGGAATCCAGCTTGACTCCTGACACTCCCTCCTGCACCCAGAAAACCAGACGGGTACTATAGAGTCCCTGACTCTCAAATTTATTTTTAAAAATCCTACTGCTGACCCTGAGGTAATTTCTCAAGGGCCTAAAGGGATTAAAGCAACCTCTGCTAAGAATCCCACCCCTCAGCTAGGGATTCCAGAGAACTAGACAGATGGGGTAAAAAAAAAGTGTACACCTCAGCTACTCTTACTGTCAGGGCATTAAATTGTCAGTTCCATATGCTAAAATTTCAGCAACATACCCTGGAACTCTTCCAAAAAAAAGTCTTCCTGCGTGTGCAGAATCTAGAGTTACAAGAGATGATGCATTCTGCAAGTCCAGTAACTAAACACACCTTGCACTGTGGTTTTGACATCCTAGAAGCTTCTTGCAGGGCAGCAGTCACCGGATCTGTCATTAGAAGGCATGCATGGCTTAAGGAACAGCCCTTGCCAAACCATGTCAAATCTAAATTGTTGGATGCCACCTTGCACAGACAACTTATTTGGCACCAAGGCAGAAGATGTCTTAAAAAAAGATGGAAGAAAAAGCAAAAACTGCAGACAGTTAAGGAGTTCTTGCAGGTCCAGCCACCCAGGTTCAGCAGGCATTGTCCCACCAAGCACTGGTCCTTTCCTGCTCCCACTAAGCCAGTCCAGCCAAGACCCCGGGGATCCAGATCCCCTGGACAGCAGCCACATGGAATGCAGAGATCTACGCAGTGGACTACCTCCACTTCAAAACCAGGTAGTTCTAAGCCACCCCCTTATGGTAAGAATTCACAATGACTCTCCTCCCCCAACCCCCTCTGCCCACCTTCACTTACTCCTAGGAGGAAAACTCTCCTTTCACGCAAGCACCTAGGCTACCATTACCAACGACTGCTGGGTTTTCAACAGTGTCCCAGGGGTACAAATTTTCTTTACACACCCTTCCTACTCTAAAAGGGTTCCCAGATCTTCCTCCAAACCAGTGGGCAGAGGCGCAAAAGCAAGTTCTTTCCCTGCTCTCTCTGAGGGCAGTAGAGCACATTCCTGCAGAATTGAGAGGCCAAGGTTTCTACTCCAGACTTTTTCTGGTACCCAGAAATGAGGGCACCTGGCGCCCCATCCTCCATCTATCCATTCTAAACACCTTCCTGGTGATCCCAAAATTCAAAATGCTCACCCTCCAGCAGCTGCTACCCATGCTTTCCAAGGATGCTTGTCTAGCAACCCTAGGTCTAAGAGGCCTACCTCCATATTCCTATCAGGGAATCATGTAGGAAGTATTTCAGTTTCAGGGCAGGATCTCAGCACTTTCAGTTCTCTGTGCTTCCCTTTGGCTTATCTACTGCTCCCAGAGTTTCCACAAATATCTGGCTCCGGCCATTGCTTTTTGCAGACAAAAGAATATCCAGATTTACCCATACTTGGACAACTGCCTAATTCAGGCAGACAGCCAGGAAAAGCTGTTCAAACACCTGGCCTTTGTAAAGTCCCTACTAACCTTCCTAGGGTACATAATCAACGAAAAGAAATCCAAACAGGTGCCCATCCAAAGGAATTATATTCCTGGGAGCAATCCTGGACACAGCATCCTAGATGACATTCCTTACACCAGAAAAGCAACATTTTGTGATAGCCTACTTCTCTCAGCTAGCCACCAGACCCCAGCTATCTGCAACGAAGATCCTGCAAGCTCTGGGGTTGATGTCATCCTGCATACTACTCATTCCATATGCCAGACTGCGTATGAGGAAACTTTAGTTGCACCTATAAAGCCTTTGGTGTCCACACTCAAGACCTGGAGAGACTTGTACCTATAATTCCTTGCTTCAGAAAAGATTTTCTTTGGACAATAGCATGCTTCCACAACCAGGGACTACCTTTCTCACCACCCCCTGCTGCCCAAACCCTCACCGCAGACTCGTCCGACTATGCCTGGGGTGCACACCTGGATGGCAGGTGCATACAGGGCCAATGGAGCCCACAGCAATCCCTCTGCACATCAGCCAAAAAGAGATGGCTGTCCAGCATGCCTTGATAGACTTCAAGCACCTTCTCTCCCCTGAGGCTCTCCTGATCAAAACAGACAGCACCACTGTAATGTGGTATATCAACAAGCAAGGAGGGAATCACTCCTACCCTCAGTGCAGGCTGGCCATGACCCTTTGGCACACAGCCTCTGCGATGCAACTTCACCTGTTAGCACAATTCTTACCAGGTTCTCTCAACTCTCTGGCAGACTAATTGAGCAGAAATCTGGACCCATGCAAGTGGCAGCTCAACAGAAGATCCTTCACCCTAATGACTCAGAAATGGGGCACCTCAAAGGTCTACCTCTTTGCCTCCCACACCAACCATCAGCTCAGCAAATTCTGCACCAGGGAGTATCCCTGCATGGCTTGAAAAGTGGATGCCCTGTCTTCCCCTGGGTCAGTCTGTCTATGACTTTCCTCCATTACCTCTCATCCCCAGGGTATTGCTCAAAGTAAAGGAGGAAAAACCAAGGACAATTCTTATAGCTCCAGACTGGCCTTGCCAGCACTGGTACCCCTTGATGCACAGCCTGTTCCCACTGCCATCATGGCATCTTCCTCTTCCAAACCTCCTAACCCAGAGAGAAGGGGAATTTATGAATCCCCAATTGCAGGCACTCAGTTTGGCAGCTTGGCTTATTCCCTAACCCCGATCGATCTGCCAACCTCAGTGAACAGGTTCTAGATGTTGTAAGTGAGGCCAGACGCCCTAGAAAGTCTTATGCTGACAAATGGAAAAGGTTCTGCACCTGGATTCAGGCTAAGGGAGCCAATACGGCACAGCCCTCCCTCTCATCCTGGATTACTTAGCTGACCTACTACACAGTGGCCTCTCTTTTTTCCTCTATTAAAATTCATGCCTCTGCTATCTTTGCTCATTTTTCCACTGAGCAGACCCTCTTCTCAACCCCTTGATCAAACGGTCCCTAAGAGGGGCTAGCAACTTGAGGCCATCCAGAAGAGCAGTTTGGGACCTTAACTTTGTGTTGGAAAAGCTCCCCCTGCCCACTGTCGAACCAGTTTCTTCTGCAGAGCTAAAATTTCTCTCCTGGAAGACTGCTTTCCTTCTGGCCATCACTTCAGCCAGAAGAGTCTCCTAGCTGCAAGCACTCATGGCTGTGGAACCCTTCATCTTGTATGCTGACAGGGTATCCCTCTGGACTAACCCATCCTTCATGCCCAAAGTGGTGTCCATTGTGGCTCTCAACCAAATCAATTCCTTTGCCTGCCTTTTTTCCTAATCCCCAGTACAAGGGGGAAAGGATCCTGCATTCTCTAGATGTGCACAGACAGCTCAGATTCTATCTAGATGGAACTAAATACTTCAGAAAGTGTGATCAATTGCTGGTTAGCTTTGCTACAGGGGCAGAAGGCAAAGTCATCTCCAAACCATTTCCAAATTGATAGCACACTTCATCCATTTTTGCATGGAAAGCCTCTCCCCAAGGGGAGAGGCTTTCCATGCAAAAATGGATGGAAAAGCCTCCCCAAGGGGGGGGGGGTCAGGACTCACTCCACCAGAGCAGCCTCCACCTCTGTGGCTTTCCTCAAAGGAGTCCCCACCAGGGACATCATGGAGGCTGCCACCTGGGCACCTGTTCACACTTTTTACCAAACATTACCACCTGCCTCTTCTCCAAATCCAGGGCAGGGTTTGCCTCTGCAGTCTTGTAGGGCATCCTAGCAAACCCCTAGTTTCCTTGACTGCCTCCACCCATTTCTTCTGCTTTGGGAATCAACCCAAATGTGATGACTACAACAGTGAAACACTAAGAACATAGTACAGTTGTGTACACTTACCATAAATGTAGATGTTAGAGTGTATTCACTGTTACAGTTCTGATTTTCCTCCCTCCATCCCCTTTTCTCTTTCATTACAAGGGACATATTGGTATTTACTTTCTACTGGTGGGGTTCTTCCAGAACCTGACTCCTACTTGGGGGTTCCTGACAGGTTAGGACAAGAAAAACTGATGTAATGGCGTCTGCCTTACTTTATACTACTGACAACCTGATGTCAGTCCTGTAGTGACAGGAAATGATGCAGAAATACTAAGCCTCTGGTGTTCGGGCCGGCCGAGGGCTGCCCTGGCAGGGATAACCCAAATGTGATGACTGCAACAGTAGATACACTCAACATCTACATTTATGGTAAGTGTACACAACTGTACATTCTGGATGGTCACTGCCCAGTCAACCATGCCCCTTCTGCACAAGGACAAGTGGATTTGCTCTGTGGATCTCCAGGATGTATACTGTCATATAAAGAGACAGGTGCTCTAGGTGACATCACTGCTTTTCCATAGGGGTCAATCGTTACCAGTTCAGGACCCTGCCTATTGGTCTCACCATAGCCCCCTCTGGTGTTAGTGCATGGCAGTGGTGGCAGCTCACCTGAGACTGCAGGGATTTCGGGTATTTCCTTACCTCGACAACTGGCTCCTCACAGTGCCCATGAAGCATCGACTGGTCACTCCCACTCAGTACCTTCGCCTGTTTAACCAGCTAGAAATTACTGTGAGTAAAGCAAAGTCGAATCGGATTCTGACCCAAAACTTGGAGTTTATCTGCATCTAGCTAGACACTCAAGATTGCAGTGTTGCCTCCCAGCAGTGTACAACTAATCAGATCCCAAGTTCAGTGCCTCCTAGATTGTCTTGTCCTTGGGTTCACTTCATTCTCAGGGCCTTTGGATGCAATGTGTCTGGTGTCATTAGTCAGGTTTTACTTGAGGGTTCTACAGTGGACTCTAGCAGTTCAGTGATCATCTCAGTCTCCTCCAATGACTGCTTCCATCTGCCTCACTCCAGTATGCAACCATCATCATCTTTGGTGAATTCAGTCTCCTGATCTCCTTGTAGCAGACCCTTTTCTCCTCCTAGTGCCATGATGACCACTGATGCTTCCCTGCTGGGGTGGGGAGCATTGTCAGGGGGAAAGATGGTTCAAGGTATGTGGCCCCCTGCAGAGACCAAACTGCACATAAATGTACTGGAGAATGAGAGCCGTTCTCGTGTTGCAAGCCTTTCAGGACTGCCTTCCTCTGGGTACCATTGCAATGTACATAGACAACATGGTTGTGTGGTAAATCCAAACACAAGGTGACACATTCTTATCAGCTTTATCGCGTGGCCATGAGATGTGGGAATGGGCGTTGTCCTTGCAGCGCTTTCTCCTTGCAAAGTACATTCCCGGGGAGACCAACATGCTAGCAGATAAGCTCATCACAGCTATCTTGAGTCCTCATGAGTGGCCACTGTACCTCAGTGGTGAGAAAGATCTTAATTTGCTAGGGTCAACCAAACTATGATCAGTTTGCTTCCAGTCTCTCTCTCAAATGCAGCAAGTACTTTGCCTTGATACCCTGCCAGCCGGGGAGTCCCCCAGGGATGCTGTAGTTCATGATTGGCCTCCGGGTCTCCTTTATGCTTACCCTCTCATACCTCTCATTTCCAGAGTGCTTCAGAAAGCTTGATACCTCAAGGATCCTTTGATCCTCCTTGCCCCCTTCTGGCCTTGGCAGGTGTGGTACCACTTCCTCTATTCTCATCTGAAGTATCCCCCTTTTTCTTAACTTTGTAAATCCTTTTTGAAAGGTGCCTTCCTGCTATGGCCTCCTATCAAAAATCCCTCTCCTCCTTGGGACCTTTCCTTTGTGTTGTGCTGCACTCTGAGTCCTTTCAAGCCTGCTGCAACTTGCAAATTAAGTTTTATGTCTTGGAAGACTGCCTTTTTGGTGGCTATAACATCAGCAATACGAGTTTCTGAATTGCAAGCTCTCTCCAAGTCTCCATACATGATTTTTTCATACAGAGTGGGTCTCCGGACTAATCCCCCTTTCATGCCCAAGGTAGCCACTGAAGCCAATTTGAATTCAGTTGCCAGTTTTCTTTCCTAGCCATTCCGAGTATATGCTGCACACGCTTGATGTACATACAGTCTCTTTAGACAGGACAAAGAGTTTTCGCAAATCTGACCAACTGTGGCTTTTTCTAACAGAGTGGGCTGAGCAGTGTGTAAAATGACTATCTCATTGATCCCAATGTATTTCTACAGCTATTACTTCTAAGGGATTGCCTTTACCAGGACCTGTCAAAGCTCATTCCATTAGATCTGTGGCTACATTAGCTGCCTATTAGCCCAACATTCATTAGATGAGATTTGTGGTGTAACCACCTGGTCTGCTCACAACTGCATTACTCATTACAAACTCAAGCTATTTTACAGGAAAAGTGCTTCCTTTGGCTCCACAGTTTTTCGGCATGTCCTTCCATGAGGCCACCCAAGATTGTATGGTAGCTGGAAACTGACTCGGAAGTAGTGACATGGATAACATCAGATAGTTATGTACTTACTATAACTTGGCATCTGTTGTCACTATTCATCACTATCCCTCCTTCCCCCAGATGTTCTTCATTCCACATTGCTGCAGTCCTAACTATTGGGTAGTCCGCTGTCCAGTCGGCCCGAATACCAAAGTATATGGCTGACGTCGGTCACGGCGCATTAGACTGACGTCAGTACGTCAGGGTACTAATGCGCATGACCGACGTCATATCCTCAGTCTTTTTTGCCGCATGGTCCGATGCAGAAGCAATTTTGCGAGTGCAGGTTGGCGTTCTGAAAGTTTCTGAAGCCAGAGTTTCAGACCGAATCAAAGTTGGCTAAGTACCCCGTTGGGGAATATTTTGGTTTTTTCTTGCCTCAGTATTTAACGGATGTCAGAAAAAGTGAATAACTGTATTTCTTGTGGGAAACAGATACCTCATAGGGATTACCATACTTTGTGTATACCTTGTTTAGGGCCTGAGCACGGCGTTGTTGGATGCCGCTCTTGTGCTAGATTTAACAAACGCACTATTAAGAGAAGGTTAGACTGTGCCAGGTTAGTGTTTGGGAAGCGTTGTAATTATAAAATGCCGTCGGATGCTCCGGCGCTTCGACTAAAAGCGCAAGGACAAAGCAGCAAAGCCTAGGGTGGAAGAACCGACAGTCCCAGGCGTCGGTTCTTTAGAGGGCTCAGTGGAGCGGAGGTTTTGCCAGGTGTTTCTTTGGAGTCTCAGGAGAGACTTTACTGTTACAGGATGTATCCTCTCAGGAAGTAGGCCAGGCTGAGGGGCTTCTCAGGTGGCTGTTCTTCCTTCTCTTCCTAAGGTGGTTAGAGCCTCCCTTCTGTTTCCAAGGCTTCTTTGAGGGCAGGCCAAGTTTTGCTTCAGTGGGGGTTTCTCCTAGTGCCTCAGGGTCTTTGCCTAAGAAACATATGCTTAAAATGGCAGAGGATTTGATTACTATGATAAGGGGTTCTATGCCCCCTCCTGATAAGAGGCCTAGGGTGGAACCTGAGTTTGAGAGTTTTGAGCAATGCTCGAGGCTTCTGAGTCTTCAGCTGAAGACTTGCAGGAGTACCCTCCTTATTCTGATTCTGATGTGGATGATTCTACTCCTTCAGCTTCTCCTCCTGAGGATTTTTCGTTTTCAGAGACTCTGCATTCCATGAGGGAGCATTTTAAATGGGAAGGTCAAGATTTCTCTGATTCCAGGAAAAGGCTTAGGGAATTCTTGTTATTACCCCAGCATAGGCCTTTAGCTATACCTCCTGTTTTGAATGTGGTGGAAGATGTTTTTGCAGAGGCTTCCCTGAATCCTGATTCTTTGCCTCCTGCCCCAGTTAAACCGGATAGGTATTATAGGGTGCCTGACGCTCATAAGTATCTTTTAAGAGTCCTAGGGCAGACCCGAAACTGTCTCTCAGGGGCCTAAAGGTGTGAAGGCCTCAGTTGTTAAAAATCCTGTCCCTCCTGATAAAGAGGCAAGGGCTTTGGATAGATGGGGAAAGAAAGTGTATACTTCTTCCACTTTAGCCATGAGGGCGTTGAATTGTCAGTTTCACATGTTAAAATATCAGAATTATCTTCTTTCACAGTTGAAATCTAAGGTGGATGCTCTGGCGGAAGGTATTGAGTGTAAAGAGTTGCAGGATTTAGTTCATGTGTCTGAACAAGTGGGTAAACATTCCTTGCAATGTGGTTTTGATGCTGTGCAGGCCTCCTCCAGGGTGGCTGCCACTGGTTCTGTTCTTCGTAGGCACGCCTGGTTGAGAGATCAGAACTTAGCTGAGCATGTTAAGACAAGGATTTTGGATGCTCCTTTACAGTCTGATGTGTTGTTTGGTTCGCCTGTGGAAGCAGTTTTAAAGAAAATGGAGGACAAGGCTAAGTCTATGCAAACTGTTAAGGATTTTTTGCAGGTGCAGCCTCCGAAGTTTAGTAGAAATTGGCCTACTAAGGGGTGGACTTATCCTGCTTATGATTCCCAGTCTAGGGGTAGGTCTAGACGTGGTAGGGGCAGAGCTCAAGGTTCTTTTAGGCCTAGGACAGGGAGTTCACCTGCTCAGACTTCTGGTGAGGGCAGGGGTCAGTCCTTTCGTAAGCAGACCCAATGACCTGCCTTTTCAGCTGCCAGTTCCTTCTCGCCTGGCGGCACCTCTAGGAGGAAGACTGTCTCTTTTCAAAGAAAATTGGGATTTAATTACCCAAGACAAATGGGTTCTGGATATCATTCACCACGGTTACAGGTTTTATTTCCATACCTTGCCTCCTTTCAAAGGCATGCCAGACATTCCTCCTCTACAAAGAACAGAGGCTCACAGACAAATTTCTCTGTTACTCCAAATAGGAGCCATTCAGTCAGTTCCTGTGCCAGAAAGGGGCCTAGGATTTTATTCTCTCCTGTTCCTAGTACCAAAGAAGGGGAACACGTGGAGACCAATTTTGGATTTATCTATCCTCAACACTTATCTGGACATTCCAAAGTTCAAAATGTTGGCGTTACAACAGCTTTTACCTCTACTGGGCAAAGATCACTGGATGGTAACTTTAGATCTCAAGGAAGCTTACCTTCATGTGCCTATAAGACTATGTTGCAGAAAGTATCTGCGTTTTCGAGCTGGAAATTCTCATTATCAGTTCTCTGCATTGCCCTTTGGCTTATCTACTGCGCCCAGAGTATTCACAAAGGTTCTGGCTCCAGTGATAGCTTACTTCAGGCTAAAAGGAATTCAAATCTATCCTTACTTGGACGACTGCCTGATTCTGGCTCAAGAAAAGGAAGACCTTCTACAGCATTTGGAATATGTCATAGCAGTGCTAAGATGCCTAGGGTATTCTGTGAAGGAAATAAAGTCCAGTCTAGTACCCTCTCAAGACATGTGCTTTCTGGGTGTGAGACTGAATACAGCAGCCCAGATGGCCTTTCTAACCCCGGACAAACAAAAGAATCTTTCCAGTTACTTCCATCAATTATCTCTTCAGTCCGGGCTGACTGCAAGGACAGTCCTTCAAGCCTTAGGGTTCATGGCATCTTGTATTCTGGTGCTTCCCAATGCCAAACTGCATATGAGGAAGCTACAATGGTATCTCAAAATCTATGGACACAGCACTGCCAGGATTTGGACACTGTCATTCAAATAATACCTTGCATTCAAAAGGAATTTTGTGGTGGGCTCAGGAATGTCACCTAAACAAGGGACTCTCTGTGACCCGGCCAGAGGCAAGTCAGATTCTAACGACAGATGCCTCAGACATTGCTTGGGAGCTCATCTAGATGGAAAGTGGATACAAGACAAGTGGCCTGCCAGACTACAGCATCTACATATCAACATGAAAGAGATGTTAGCAGTCCAGTTTGCATTAATGGCTTTCAAGGAGTTACTTCTTCCAGGGCAGGTGTTGATTCTAACAGACAACACAACTGTCATGTGGTATATCAACAAACAAGGGGAACACATTCTTACCCATTGTGCAGGCAAGCAATGATTTTATGGGAGACTGCGCTCAGCTTGCAACTAACTCTACAGGCAAGGTTTCTGCCGGGAGCACAGAACTCCTTAGCAGATGTGTTAAGCAGACAAATCATGGATCCCTACGAGTGGAAACTGGATCTTCATGTATTTCAAAAATTGACAGTGTCATGGGGAACTCCAGACATAGATCTGTTAAACTTCTCCACTAAACCACCAGCTGCCAAAGTTTTGCACGAAGGAATTTCATCACACAGCTTGGAAAGTGGATGCTCTTTCTTTCAGTTGGAAAAATCTTCATGTGTATTCTTTTCCACCTCTGCCTCTTCTCCCAAAGGTGCTTCTAAAGGTCAGACAAGACAAGCCAAGGATGATTTTAATAGCTCCAGATTGGCCTCGGCAGCACTGGTACCCATTACTGAGGAGTCTGGTAAGGAAGCCTCCATGGCCTTTACCATTGATTCCACACCTATTGTCTCAGAGGGACGGTCATCTGCTCAATGTCAAGCTTCAAACTCTTCATCTAACAGCCTGGCATATTCTGTTTTGAAAGACAGCAGGTCTCAACTTCCTCAACAAGTTTTAAATGTGATTATGGAAGCCAGAAGACCTAGTACAAGGAAAGTGTATGCAGAAAAATGGAAGAGATTTTTATTTTGGACTGCAGCACAGAATTTGGAGATTTCGAGCCTAATTTGAGTGTGGCTCTTCAATATCTTACTGAGTTATTGGACAAAGGTTTGTCTTTCTCTTCCATTAAGATTCATGCTGCAGCAATTTCAGCTCACTATGATTGTGACCCACCATTGTTTTCACATCCTTTATTCAAGCAATTTCTTAGGGGGGCAAAGAATATAAGACCTCCGAGAGCTCCTACTCCTGCTTGGGATCTCAATTTTGTGTTGGAGAAACTTACTCTACAACCTTTTGAGCCTGCAGCTACTGCTGACCTGAAATACTTGTCATGGAAGACTGCTTTTTTGTTGGCCATTACTTCTGCAAGAAGGGTTTCTGAGTTACAGGCCCTTATGGCGGTTGAGCCTTTTTTGATTTTTCATAAGGATAGGGTATCATTACGTACTAATCCTTCTTTTATGCCTAAAGTGGTTTCTAGTGTGGCTTTAAACCAAACTATTCATTTGCCTACTTTCTATGCAGATCCCCAAAATAAAGGGGAAAAGATTTTGCACACTTTAGATGTACACAGGCAATTGCGTTATTATTTAAGCAGGACTAAGGATTTTAGAAAGTCTCAGCAGTTGTTTGTTTCTTTTGCTTTGAGTTCGCAAGGCAAGCCTGTGTCAAAACAAACTATTTCTAGGTGGATTGGGTTTTGCATTGCATTTTGTTATTCCCATCATGGCAAAGAGATTCCAGCTGGGATTAGGCCTCATTCCACTAGGGCTACTGCCACTTCAACAGCATTTCTAAGGGGTGGCAACTAAGGATATTTTGGAGGCAGCTACTTGGAGTTCAGTGCATACTTTCTCTAAGCATTACCACCTTCCTCTCTACTCTAAGTCTAGGGCTGGTTTTGCCACAGCTATTTTGCAAGGCATGTTATCAGCTCCTGCTTCCTTATGATTTGCCAGCCTCCCTTACCTCTGCTTTGGGATTCTACCCAATAGTTAGGACTGCAGCAATGTGGAATGAAGAACATAGTACAGTTTTGTACCTACCATAAATGTAGATGTTCGAGGATCCACATTGCTGCAGTCAATTTACCCTCCCTCCTTCCCTCTGTGTTTAGGGGTGGTTGTGTAGGTGAGATTATATTCTGGTACCTTTGTATATATTGTATATGTTTTTGGTGCAGGTATGTTTGGTGTGTTTTGGTTTTGGCCTTGTCTTTTTAGGGTCTTCTGACATCTAGGGCAAGAAAAGACTGAGGATATGACGTCGGTCATGCGCATTAGTACCCTGACGTACTGACGTCAGTCTAATGCGCCGTGACCGACGTCAGCCATATACTTTGGTATTCGGGCCGACTGGACAGCGGACTACCCAATAGTTAGGACTGCAGCAATGTGGATCCTCGAACATCTACATTTATGGTAGGTACAAAACTGTACTTTTGTTGGAACTAGAAGTGGAGATGTCCTTATCTGGTGGTTCAGATCTACTCTGGCTGTCTTCTAGCTCTGGGACCAACTTAATCTGAGGGATTGGAGGGCAGCAAGGGATTATGGGAGTGGGAGGTGCTAGTGTCTAGGATTTGTCTGAAAAGTTGCCGTCTTAGATCAGATGTCTGATCCTATGATCCAGAAGCATACCTCTCAACCTCTTGGCACAAGAAATCTGGACAAAACTTGATATAATGGAGGGGCACAGGTCCAAAAATAGGGACAAATTTTAACTGTTGCTCTTATATACTCTGCTAGAATAACAGGATTTGCATTAGCATGCATTTTCTGAAAGATAAGGAATCATAAACTCAAATCTGTTTAGTGACTTCAGTCCTGAGATCATGCCAGTGATTTGCCAGAAAACCACAAAATTTGAAGAACAGACCAAAAATATGGGGGCAAAAATTTGGACATTCTGCAAAAATCTGGACATTGAGAGGTATGCCCAGAAGTGATGAATAGTGACATAGGATAACACAGATGCTAAGTGCGTAACTTTTTCTGTTTTCATGACAGTTGCCTCAACAATAATTCCAGAGCAGAAAAAAGTGACAATGGCAGCAGAAAGGGCTTAGCCTATAACAAGGAAGATGACCAGAAATCCTGTAAAGTTACTAGAGAATTTGGGAATTTTATGAATCTGTATAAAGCAGAGAAATATACCAATCAAAAGGTACAAATGGAAATGTGTATGGAAGAATTAAATATGCTGAGGTTAGCGGTAGATTGGAGCTCAACTGTCAGAATAAGAGGAGATGAGATAAAAATAGTAATGCATAACCAATATGCAGGAAAGTCCCCAGGAGTAGATGGCATCCCTGTGGAAGTTTGGAATCTAGGAGGGAAGAAAGTGATGAAGAGCTAGAAAATGTATTTTAATAGGAGAAGCACCAACATACTGGAAGAAAGCGGTGGTGGCTCTATTACCTAAAGATGGTAAAAACCTATCAAATCCAGCTTCATTTAAATTCTATACCATGATGTTTGTAATGGCTAAAAGAATGGCAAAGGTGATACTGAAATTGATAGCTATAGATCACTGGTTTTGTGGAGGGGGTGCAAACATTTGCCAACATTAATAGAATGGTGATCCCAGTTGGAAGCAGAATTTAAGAAAATACCCCTGTTGGATGGTCTTGATGCAGAGAAAACATTCGGCAGAGTAGTTTGGGTTTTGAATAGGGCAATGGAAGCATTTGCATTCCCTGATAAAATTATAAGGTTGATTAGGAGGATATTAGAGGGATCAGAGGTGAAAATTAGTGGGTGGGTTCCTTTCCAACTTCTGAGTAGAATTGGGCAGGGCTGTCCTTCCCCTTTGTTTGCTTTATATTTAGAACCATTGGCAAACAAAATAAGGGACTCTGAAATACAAGGAATATAATTGTTATGGTAGACAAGAAAAGCTGGTTTTAGTTGCAGTTTAACATTTCAGTGTTGTGGAACTTTGAGACTGTCTAGTCTTTCAGGATACAAAATTAATGAAGACAAAAAGGCAATAGTTGTAAGTTACGTACTCACACATGAATTAGTGTAGCAATACCCATTTTTTATAGGGACATGAAGTGAAATACTTGTAACATAATTCTTTTTAATCCATAGTCCTGGCTGCTAAAGATATGTGGGAAGAGAATTAAAAGATAATACAGAAATTAAGATACTGAAATATGTTTTATGGCTGTAGATAGCAAGATACAAGCAGTCAAAATGCTTAGTCCCCTTTGTTTTATACACTATTTCTGGTTGACAAAAATACGCCAGACCTAAGTTGTTGATAGCAGTTGGTAGAGTTGAAGGAGATGTCTGGGAGAGCAAGATGGCAAAAGTCAAGTGAGACGAGCTGATCCTTCCAGTAGAACAAGGTGGTTTGAGATGACCTCATTTGAAGGGGTATTGCAGAGTTATCCAATTAAGGCTCCTGTACATAGTACAAACTGCTTTGAGTGGAAAGGGATGGTTAAACGAGGGGAAGTTAAAGAAATAAGGAGAGACTGGGATTTTGGATGTAGATCTTAAGGAGAATAACAATCCTACATAAAAGATTCATGAAGTGGCAGAAAGTGTTCTATGAACACTGCCATGTTGGCGTAGATTCTGCTAATAGGGATGACTTGTATAATAGGCAAGACTGGGCTGGAATTTACTGGAGAACTGGCAAAGGAACCAAGGTCTTGGGAGCAAGTAGAGGGGGGGGAGGTAATAGAATGGGAATAGACTAATAATTTAATCTGCAGGCTAGAGATTGCCTTTCTTATAAAGCATTGATAGAGTATAGGCAGAGAGAAATGGGGGGGGGGGTCCTAAATGAAAGACCAGTATTGGTAGAGTTTAGTAGAATCTAGAACAAAAGTTTGTTAAAAGGGGTAATTGAAGCATATATATTGCATGTTAACTAAGAATTAGAGGAAGTTGGAAAGGATTGGGAAGATGTCTCAGTTAAGCAATTCACTAGGAAACAATGGATGGGAGTATAGTATGACTCCTAAATCTTCTATACTTTGTATATTTGACATCTTTGCTTGGAAGTATTTACATAGGTAGTTTTATACCCCTAGTAGACTCCAAAAGAATTTTAACTCTGGTTAATAGAAAATGGAGGTGTGGTAGTGAAGAAAGAGGTAATTGGGAATAGTGTTTTGTGGAGTGTAATGAGTTGGTAGACTTTAAAACTTCCCTGCAGATGACTCTATTGTCCCCTTTATTTCCATTAGTTATCAAACTCTTAACTAATAGTATAACAAGCAATGGAAAAATTGATGGATTCTCTAGTAAGAGGTTGTCAATCAAAAATAGGGTTTTGCAGATTTTTACTAACCGTAGGAGATAAATTATTCAGTCAAAGAAATAGAGGAGGACATTGAAACCTTTCAAGAAGCATCTCTGCTGAAATTTCTTAGCAATCCAACAAGTTTTAGTGTTTAAGATGGGAAGTTTTAGAACAAATATAGTTGGAAATGAAGAAAATATTTAAGAATAAAAAACTCCATATGTGAGTAAGATTAATAATTTTGAAAAAGTAACAAATGTCTAGTTTTTTTTACTTTTGAGGATAGGTTAGTGCAAGTATTAGCCATGCATATTATGCCACTAGCACCAACACTACTTCCCCCACAGCCAGGCCATAGCCTTTCTTCATTCATTGCCACCCTCAATTCATATGAAAGTCATGAAACAAAGCTTAAAGCTCAAAAACTTTAATGGATAAATAAAACTATAAAAATTAAGCACTTTCGGGTTTTTACAACCCTTCAGATCAATTTCATAAAAACTTTGTTCAGGGTCCACATAAAAATAATCAATGCTCATTATATTTAATCCAACCCTATCTTAATCTTAGTTATTTTTTTCGACACTGCTTCATTGGCATTGCTATCTAGAGCCCAGACATGAGTCTGTCCAAAACTTTATTCCATTGGTGTTCCTCTGCAAATGCTACCTTTTTGTTGGACACAATTCAAACTTTATTCTATGTTTGTACACACAATCCCATCCTATCCTATTCATCCTTGTCTTTTGCTAAAATTCCATGATGCTGTATCTATATGTATCTTATTTCATAAAGCGTATTAATCTGTTCAAAATAACTAAAATATTCCAGCTTTCCTGTTTCCAAAATAAGATAGTAATTGTTTATCAGGATCTCTCCATTTTCATCCTGCATTCATTCTCGTAGTGACAAACAATTTCTAATTTGCCAATATCATGGTGTACATTTAAATTGTGATTTAATATTAAATTCTTCATTTAATTAGTCAATATTTGCTATACTACTGTTTATTGGATAATTTCAGGGCTTTATTTCAGACATACTAGATGTCATCCAATCAGATTCTTACGGCTCCTTATCCAAAAATGTGAACAGTCACTTTTACCAGATAACTGATGTTTGACTCTTTAACAAAGCATTGTTTAGCTAAAAGTAGTCATAAATTTCTTTACTCTTTTCACTAGAATCAGGAACATTGATAAGTGTCTGCTACCATAACATACTAAAAGTTCCTCTCTTCCATTCTGTATTTATCACAACATTTCATTCTCAATGCATCTTTAACTTCTTGCATTTCCTCAATTCATGTTGCTAATGTTAGTCTATTGGTTCGTGATTTGCCATTATCACAGCCTGAAATCCAATTATAAGTTATTTAAGACTGCACACCATTGGTCTTTGTAGGATACATCTTTGTTGGATGTGCTCAGAACCTTTCTGCATTAGTCTCTTATGCTGAATACAATCAAATTACTTTTATTTCTTCGGAAAAGTGAGCATCACTTTGCCATGATAATAAATAAACCATATAACAAATTTTGTTTATTTCAGGGCAGTTCAAAACAGAGTTAGTTAATATTAGACCCATTTTATTTTCATTTCTAATTTGTCATGTTAATTCATTTTAGAATAATACCAAATAAATTCTTTAAGGTATCTTCTTGTGGTAGATGCTTTTAAAGTTCTAATGGATTTCCATATTTTTCTTGATGGCATTTGAAATGTATTCATTAAAATTCCATTTCTAATGCATTGCACTTCACTAATACAGTAATGTTTATGATCATCCAGCCATCATGCATATTTCCATTGGATATAAAATGATTTTCATTGGTCACAAATAAGTGTCCAATTTCATCCATTGATATGGTTGTGTGAATCCAATTATTCAATGGAGTGCCATGTATTCTGTCCTAAATTCAGTGATAGGAAGCCATATAGATATTTTTTTTACGTCTTTATTTATAATATCTTCTTACTGAGACCAACAGTGTGTAAAAGTCTCCTTGTTTTATATCTGTATAATGTACATATTATCTTCCAAATATATTGTTTAATGTTGCTTGATTTGCGAGGTGGTCTTGGAGACATCCTAGAATATATGGTGTATTCATCTCTTGCTATGAATATTTCAGCAATAAAATTCCATCTCATAAGTAAGGATGCCCAGCCCCTAGGGATATCTTATCAATTAGTCTCCTTCCTTTCAAATTAGGTTTCAAAGGATAGTTGGAATTTAGCCCACGATACCTATAAGATTGTAATTTCCCAATCCAAGTAGTTTGCTAAATCAACCTTGTTGACAATTAAGAGAATTTCCAAACAAGTGACATAAGACTAATGGACACAGCAAAAACCTCTCTGAAACATATTTTGGACAGCCAAGGACAGTTCCATTTGAGTAATGGCAGTTATCACCGCAGCTAGTAGGGGAGGAGATGATAAGGTTGAATTAGCAGAAACTACTTGGATTGGGAAATTACAAGCTTGGCTTTATCGTAGAAGGAAATTGATTTATATCTTTAGACTCTGCAACTCCACTAATATAAAAATATTCATTTTCCTATTGCACATGCCTCTATTTAAGGAAATGCAGCACAATGTTAAAATGAGTTTACTAAAAAGGAATGGATTAATATTTTGGTTTGATAGCTTTGAAAAGCTTAAGTTCCCACAATATTTAATGAAAGAATATAAGCTGGATGAATCTGCTACCTAGTTAATATCAGTGAAGAACAGAATATTTCCCCCTTATATGAATGCTATTATCAAAGGTTCATTGACCTGCAAAGGAAGTTTGTCCAAGCTGTGCAAGTTAATTATAAATAGTAATTTTGATGCAAAATTATGGAACTTTTTAGATGGTGTTGGATTGATGCTTAAATCAGTCAAGTTTATACTGGAAAGTGTGTTGAAATATACATAGAATGTTGGTATGTTGGTTACTCCATATAAAATCTCTTAAGTTTTTAGTAAACCGACTTCAGTTTTTTTTTTTGAGCTGTAGTAAAGATGTAAATGCTGATTGGACACATTTATGGATTGTGAAAAATTAAATGTATATTGGGAAGATAAGTGTGTTTTAAGAGGTTATGGTCTGATTAAGTCATTAATGCTAATGAATGTTACACTTCCTGTATCTTTAACAGCCATAGAGCAAAGACCTTCTTGGCAATTGCCAGAATAGTTATTACAGAAAATTTGAAATCAAACTTTGTTCCTACATTCAAATTTTTAAATTTAGCAAAAATACTACGTAAAACTGAAAATGTGATCAGCATAATGCATTTAGTTGTTGGGGTAACCTTGAAATGCCAAGATTCTTAATGTGTTAATTGCATAAGATTGCCCTGATTCAATGTATTTCTATCATTGTATGTATGACAATATATGAAGTTGAATTTCTTTTAGTAATTTATCATATTTAACAATGTATACATTTTTTTTCTTAAATATTGAGTAGAAAATTGGTGTAACTAAGGAAATTATTTTTTGAGCTATGATACAGAATTTGAATGGCCTGGACATGGGAAGGCTGAGTTTAATTATGATGCCAGTCAAAAAAGCAATTACTCGCAAATGGGAATCAGTCCAAACCAACTGTACTAGAAGTAGTCAATTATAACAGGATAAAAATTGAAATTAGGTCTTTAGAAAAGGGTAAGAGCATATTGCATAGAAATATGGGACTTAGTGGAGCAATTATATGAAGAATAATATTTTGGAGGGGGGATAATGTTTAAAAGGCAGGATTTGAATGAGCTATGTAATGTTTGACACTGATTGGATTGATAAGTGATGTGTAGTGTTTACAACACAATGTCCATATGTTTTTTCATTTATGTAAATGTATGGTTGCCTGTGTCATAAGTGATGAGCATGTTTCCTGTTTGTCTCAACTGCCCAGATTTTTTGCTTCATATTTTCTGTTCCTAATTTTCTGGTTTCTAACAAATCACCGAGGAATAAGGTTACCAAGTTTTGGACTTTATATCCTTCAGCAAATGCTTGCTAACACGGATCCTGTTATCACAGAAGTTTGAAAGGGCCATATTTAAAATTCTGTCCCTATTTTGGGACTTTGCCCCCCCCCATTATTTTAAACTTTGTCAAGATTTCTTGTGCTAAGAAGTTGAGCGAGATGGGCAGAATGCTTCCACTGAAATGTAAAATGTGTACAATCTGAAGTCAAAATGTTATATTGAAATGTTCATGTGTATTTTTTCCCGCTTTGCTGCTCCACAGTTCAGTTTTTCTTAACTATCTTGTTTTGCAGGATCAGTCAATGGGTGGCTGGGAAATGACTAGGCAAATTGGAGACACTGCTGTTAACTTCAGGTTTACCTCAAGATACATACTAAAGTCAGGCCAGTCTGTGACTGTGAGTACTGGATGTTTACTATCAACTTGTGAGAAGCATCATCAGAATGTGGCTTAGTTTTAATGCAACTGAATTGT